>NW_015151226.1:376391-406167 GCF_000732505.1 Cyprinodon variegatus | reverse complement strand
GCAGCTTTGTTACCCTCAGTTTTCAGTGTTTTTTTTTTTCCTTTGGATTTTTGCCTTAGTTGCCACCTGGCTTAATAAATCTGCAAGAAGCCACTTCAGCCTCTGTCTCTGTGTTTCGGTCCTCTTCAAACCTCCTCAAAACTTGACAGAGAAGAATTAAAGACCATAGTCTGAACCATTTGTTTTACCCTTGCAGGCTACGTGAAAATTTTGAATATTAAGCAGTATCAGAGAAAACATAAGTAATTCACAGCAGTAACATTAGATGTAATCCTATTACTAAGGCTACTGAAGATATTCTTTCTAATCAGCACACACTTTAACCCCTCTGTAAAAGCATCTATTTACAGCTACATTGTCAGGAGAAGTCCGTGAGCTCTGCTCTGGAGGGAACCTGTATACGGCAACATCCATCTCAATAACTAAATCCAGATGGGCATGGATGATTGGCTAATTTCAGTCCTCACTGATGTAAACACATCCAGACAAGAAGCAGGGAGCACACACGGACATATTCATTGACAAAATAACACAGAAACATTTGTTTCCAGAGCAGACAAGCAGAGAGGAGTTGCTAATGCCTCTGCCTGCATTAATACTGTTAATGATCACAGTGGGTCAGCCTTCCTGTGATCCCTGTCCTACCATTAAACAAATAAAAACAACACTGATTACAAGGATGTTCATCGGCTGCATCAATCTCAGCTAATTAGAGAGGTTTCTCGACTCTTTCCCTTCTTATATCCTCCTTTTGTTTCTTTCCCCTCTCTCATACCTACGCAAGGATGTGACCATGGTAGACTCCTTTTAATTATCTAATAAAAGTTTGCAGTTGATCGCCCCAAAATAAGAGAGAACAGAAAAAATAAGAGGGGGAAAATGCTGCTTCTCCAACAAACCAATACAGCTACAGGACTGCCATCCCTTTCAAAGGTTTATTGTCCTTTTTTTCCTGAAATAGTAAAATAAATACTAAAACAGTTCTGCGTTCTTCAATAAGGCAGTTCTACATTCGGCTGGAAAAGGACACAGCTGTCACATTAGGATATCTAGCCTTTATTTGTCTTGTGAAACCTTCAAATGTAGGGTTCCTTACTTTGTGTGTTTTGTGAGCAGATCAGATGTTGCATGTATAAGGGAGGGATTAGATGGGCAGACTAATAGGACATATGGCTCAGGATTTAAATCCAGATGCTCTCTTAGACTGATGCCATTGGAATGGAAGCAATAGAAGCAAAATTAGGGTTGATGAACAAAAAAAAGAAACAAGATATAAATTGGATAGCAGAAAACCCATGTAAGAGGATTCACAGAAAAAAAACATAAGTGTGCCCTTGATGATAGCCATACTTTCTGCAATCAAATTGCCAGATTGTGCAAAGCTGAATGGTGTTATATGATGTGCAAAGTTTGCCAGGCTGTTTGCATACAGCGCCAACCTGACTCTGCTGTTCTCTGCAATGTTGTTCAATGCCGTGGCGGGCTGTGATACACTGGCAATGTTGTTTCTTTGCTGTGCTGTCCTGGGTTGGTGACAGCCTCAGCTACTGCCAGGTCCTTTAAATTCAGCACTGCCAATTAGAGTCACTCCTGGTAGTGGGTGGTGGAAGAAGCGGGGGAAGTGAAAAAAAAAAAAAACTGCTGGGACGATGGTTGCAGGCCTGACAGGGCTGATGTGGAGATGGAAATGCTGTAATTTGGAGTAATTCGGCAACTCGCTGGCGCTTGCCTTGCCTGCCCGTCTGTCTGTCTGTCTGCTAAAATAAATGGGGTCAGCAGCGTGTGATCGGCAACTTTCATTTATATGTAAATGACCCCATCGTTGCAGCAGCAGCTGCTGTGGAAGCCGCTGCTAAGTCTGTATGCACAGTCAAAGGCTGGACGCAAGAGAGAGAAAGCTTGCCAACCTGACTGGCTTCTGTCTCTGTTCACACTTTGCTCCAACTCTGTGTTCTTGCCTTGTCAATCTTATTATGGTACAGTCAAACTATCCCACAATTCTGTTAGTTTTAGAATACTTTTTTAACCATTTTTTTTTTGTTGTTGTTGTTGCTCAACTCTAAGTAAAATGTTGAAAGCTTGTTCTTGTAAAAACAAACAAAAAAAATAAATCCTACAATAATAAATAGGGGCATCTTAATGGAATTGAGAAAACATTTTATTTTAGTAATTAATTTCACAGTTAAACAGAAACTTCTAACTCTATAAAAACACTAGTAGTAAACATTTTTATTAAAACATGTCTGCCATGTATGCTTCTGCCCTAAACAGAATATTGATTATATATCAAAGGCCGTTTCTCAATTCACAAGAATGTGAGTGCGGACTTGTGTCCTTGCCAAGTATGTTCTTGACAGGAACACAGGAAAGTATGGACTTGGGGAGAATGGGCGCACACAACATAAATATCGATCAACTGGAACAGAAACATACTTTTGACGTCACCACACGCTCAGCTCACCTGGAGCTGCATTGCACCTCCTGTTATTAATAGTCTCTAGATGATTGATTGATTGATTGATTGACTTTATTGATCTCACAGTGGAGAAATGTACTTGTTATATCAACTCAAATAGTCAACAAAGAAGAAGGTGCCAAAGGAAGAAAAAGGTGCATGGATATATATGCAGTATATACAGCGCCTCCTCATTATACAGGGTTATTGCAAAGGGTTTTTACATGGATGGATATTTATTAATATAGTTATTGCACTGGATTTTAAATATATATAGAGGAACAGGTTATTGCAAAGGGTATTAAATAGTAAATTGCACATGTACGCAGCCTCGCTTCTGTCAGTGAGCCCCAGGGCAGCTGTGGCTACAATGTAGCTGGCCACCATCAGTGTGTGCATGAATGGGTGAATGACTGAATGTAGGGGTATTAAATAGTAAATTGCACATTATACATTGCACAAGTTAATGCCGTTATATTGTCACATTGTAGAGTCTGGTTGCAGCAGGGATCAATGACCTGCGTTAGCGCCCTTACACCTTTTTTTTTTTTCAAACATGGAGTAAAAGTCTTTCACTAAATGAGAATAACAGATAATAATAATAATAATAGATAATAATGAAATCTTACTTTTTTCATTTAGTGGGGGAAAAATAATTAACAGAGTCAGATAACACAAATCAAATGAACATTTTTTCCAAACAAAACAAAAAATAAATCACCATCAGAGCCAGTGGTACTTCACACACGGCTATGCCAAGACAGGGCTGCTGCAGACAGGCTAAGGTCTGTAGCCCTGGCTGCTGTCAGCCTCGGAGGTCCGCTTGTTGCAACGGCCCTCTCAACATCTGAGCTTTTTTCTAATTCTGCACTAAATCAGTAAATATAGCGAAAAGTATAATGTTCTCACCTCAAATTATCTTAAAATGTACTTTTATAGAAAAACGGCAACAGAAAAGACAACTTTTAACTTAATACCAGGGTGCATGTTGGGACAGCTGTCAATCTGGAGAACGTACAAGTCTGCTCTAATGAAGTCTGCTCTAATGCATATTCGGAAAGTGGGAGGGGTGAGAACAACATCCGGGGACTTTGTCCGTTCTTGGTCTTGTGCTCTTGTGAATTAGAACAGTACTAGGGCTGAGGCTTATGACGTTTCACGAGCACACAAGCACGTGAGATTGCACAAGTACACATAATGAGAAACAGCCAAAATGTGAGAATATTGAGCTATAGTCACACTTTAGGGTGTTGCTCAGGTCCTCACAGATGTTGAGCAAATGCTTTAGATTTTAGTGCAGTATTTTAAAACAGCCTCTGTTGTTTTTTTTTCTGTTTTGTTTTTATCTGTATACCTTGTGTACACTACACAGAGTTTATAGTTCTCTTCGAAGGTTTAGTCTCAAAAGAGTGAAATGTTAAAAGAATAAATCACCTTTTTACCCCTTTTTTTAGGATATAAAACTATATTTTAGATTCATTATTGTGCCATGCATAACGTATAATTCACATTTATGTTTCTGTGCTTTTTTTGCTTTCATTTCACTCTCTTCCTTCTGTTCTAGAGGAACAGATAAATTTGTGTGTTAAACGCTTTCCTTCGTTTTATTCTGAATGGAGCAGTGCACACCCAGTCCTACCTGTTTCTAGAATTAAAATGTGCACAGCAAGGTCAGACAAGGGGGCAGGGATAATGCGCTTGAGTCACTGATGGTGTGTGAACCTTTGCATCCTGTTTAATGTATCAGCTATAAACCTTAGACAATGCTCTTACTCAGTCTGGACTCCTTTGCACAAATTACTGACAAGTAATCAGTCTGTGTCTCTGGTGTATTAAGGAAACTCTCTTTTGTTTAATAGTGGCACTAGCTCATCAGTTTTTTTTTTGTATTTTTTTTTCATTCTGGTGTTTGTTATCTTTTTATTGTAAACACTATATTCCTAGTTTGATGGCCGATATAGGATAATTAATACATTTGTATTTGATAAAGCACAGTGGAGCAACAAACAGTGTCACCAATCCTCAATGACTGTGGAAACTTCACACTGGACTTGGATTCTTCACTCCTCTTTCAGACTCCTCCCTTCACCGGGGTTGTTTTTAATTTTTTAATGAACTTGGAAATTTCAAATGGAAAGTAGGACTTAGGACCACTTTAGATGTTGCCCTAGGTAAAGACTTGCTTGACGTAAGTGACTTAAGTCTCTTAAAAGTGGAAAAGTCAAAAATTTGCCTAGTAAACTAGCCCCATCCGCCAGCAGCCAAAATCATTTTTGCCTGGGAGTTGGTCTAGCCTCGATCAATGCCCTAGGCCCAAAATCTGGCGGGCCTATCACAATGCAGAGATGTGTTTCGAATGTCTGTATGCAAAGCGGGCAGAGTTTTGAGGGCGTGGCAACAAAGCTGCGCAACGCTGGAGAAATCACAACAGTAGCATGAACTGCAGCAGCAGCAGCTTTCAATGGGGCGCTCCATTGCGAGTGAACAGTTCTCTTTTCTGTTGCTGTTGTTCAACAAAAGAAAGTTTTAAGATAATTTGAGGCGAGAATATTATACTTGAAACGTGAGCAGGAAGAGGCTCTACGCTCATCCATTTTTAAGAAGGACGAATTCGCCGTTTTACCGACATGCTGTTTGTTTACACTCCCCCACCAGCTTTCTGTGGCGCTTACTACGTGACAGTCAGTTGAGCTCATTGTTCAGAGCATTGGCCAATAGACACAGTTTGAAAAACGGTTTGTTCTCATCAACAATCTTGCAATGTCTCATTAATCGGGGCCAGACTAAATAACACCTTTCATCTTCCATTTAGTCTGGTTTATCAGGCTAGTCAAAAATAATAATTCACCTTGTTTCATATTTCTCTTGGTTTCTACATGCAATAGAAAAATCACATTGTAAGCCAAGACAATGATACAGAAGATCAGGCGAAAATAGATTTCTTTACTTAAGGGATTAAACAAATTAATTGTGATTAATCAATTATTGAAATCATGTCAATAATTTTAGTAACTAGAAAAGCACTCAGAGAGCACAGACCTCTGCCAAGCAGGTCATTTCCTCAGACAGATTATGAGTTCAACATTAAGTGTATAACAGTATTCACAGAACCATTTGTTGCCAGGCACAATACGCACCTTCTCTGAAAATTGTCTTCAAAATTCATCAGTCACTTTTTTATCTATTTCGAAGACAAACAAACAGACAAAACAATGGCTGACACATTTCCTCAACATTTTGTGCTACTAGATAATAAACTATTAATAAAAAAAGCAGCCAATAAATAATTGTCTTTTGTTCTTCAAGTTCAGGTCTTCTACCAGAGTCCTCAAAGGTGGACGGTCCTGCGTAGCATTCTAGCTGTTCCTAGGACTGCGCTCCTCTGGACATAGATATCAGATGTCCTGAAATCTGCTGGGGCCACTCTCCCAGTCTGCTGGTCACTGCTCCGAATGTTGTGATGACCACAGTGAGCACTTTACCTTCCCCATCCTCTCTAGCTCTTTTCTTTGTAGTTCTTTGGCTTCTTGTGATCCTTCTTCCTGATATCACTGTCATTTGTTGCTACATTGATGACTACCTCTGTCTTTGTCTCCTTGTCCATCATGTCCGGTTGGAACTCAGCACAGATACTCTTGTATACTAAACTGACCGCTTGGTTATGGCATTTCATGCATGCCCTATCTGTCTGTCTGTCCGTCCTTCCATTCATCCATCTGTCCATCTATCTATTTAGCTATTTATCTATCTATAGTATTGAACTGATTAAATGACATATATATATATATATTTGAAAGATACTCTTACTTATTTAGATGTACTTGTAGGTGTTTTAGACTGGTTTGTGCCTGATGAAAAAACTTTAATGTCGACTTACAGAAAGGTATAACGAAAGCATAATATATGGGGAACTCAACGTGCCTTTTCGAAAGGTATGCACAAGAGCATGGAAAGGTGTGAAAAGTATAATATACTGTATTGTAAAGCCTGAAGGTTTGTTTGCTTCATTACCTAGCTAGCCATTGTGCTGATGCAGAACCAGGGTCCTGTAAATTCCTGCCTGCTTTTGACACCATAGATAATTACACCTCCATAAATAATGGAGTGTGCCTCACCCACTTCCTGTAATGTTCTCTTTAATGAGCTTAATATACAGAAAGTCACTGGAAACGTTGTGCATACATGTAATACATTTTTTTTCTTTTTTTGGGTCGATGTTAAAAGAAATAATCAATCTTAAAAACATAGACCACAACAACAAGCGCATTATGAACTTGTGAGGTTATTCTAATGCAACTCTTTCACCACCAATAGCTTAAATAATAGCAAGGCAAAGAGGAGGTGTGTAAAATGAAATAAAAAAGGTTGAGTTTTAGTTTTTTAGCATCATATGTAACAGAAAGTAGACTGAGAATGAATTTTAAGTAATTCTATGGTTATGACATGGATGGGATCTGAGTGCATTCATATGTGTTAGACCTATCACTTAATTGGAACTCTCCCCAGATGACAATCCAAGGCGACCTATGGTACATATCAAGCTTCCACAGCTATATCTTTTAGCTCATCTTTAATGTACGACTCTTATGAACGTTGTGTTAATCACTCTAGCCTACTGTCAGGTTCTAGAGGAGACTGTTCTTATTTGACATTCCTGACATGGATTAAATCATCAAGCATTTTGGAAATATGTCTGCATTTAAAAAGGAATTATGATGCATGGTCAATTCCATTTATACTTAAGTCATAATTTATGACCTCAGAGTAGGAGACCAAACCCCAATGTTAGTGTGAAAACATGTTTGTTCATTCACAGTCAGGCAATGAAGGAGCCACGCTTGGATCCTGCTAGTAAGGCGTGCAAAACCCCGCTTTGGGGCTGCTCAGCCTGAAAAAAAGGACAGCAAATTTAATTGATTTATCGGCTACTGTTATCGAAAAAATTTAAGTATCGGGCTGATTAAAAAAACTCAGCCATACTTATTTTTGTAGTTAAAGTTGGTTAAATATTGTAAAGTTAGGTGTGGGATGCTAATAGATTTCCACCAGTGAAAGCTGAAACTTAAAAAAAAAAAAAAAAAGTGCTTCAATAAGGATTTAGAGTGCACACATTTGCACTTCATTTTTTACACACAAAAAAAATATTTTATTCAAGGGAATAAGCTGTTGTATTGTATTTGGCTTAAATATATTTATCTTTGTATTAACATGAAGTCAGACACAAGTGCATATTTACTCATGGTTATTGTACCATGAGAATCGAATATTTTGTAACACTACCTTTTAACTGGATCATATGTAAGAAAAAATAGAGAGCCTGAAAAAAAGTTCTTAATTTGGCGTATTGGGTTAATTCTTTCACATAAATTATTATGTCTATTTACTGTGCTGAGGCAGAAACATTGAATCTCTAATATACCACAGTAATATACCTTGTTGTTAGATTCAGACAATACTGATTTTTTTCTCTCTCCCTCAAAAAGGAAAACCTAAAGCAAGCCTAAGGAAATAAGAACAGTGGATGTTGTGGATGCCTTCTTAAATGTCATTTCAACTTTTTCCAAAGACCAACTTGTCAAAAAAAATAAATAAATAAATAAACAAAGCTAACATAAAAATGCAGGGGATTTCCCAAAGGACTCAAGTTTTTGCTTTCTGAAAAGTTTTGCAAACTGGACCCGAGTGCCTCTTCTCACATGTAAAGCTTTTGCTTTTGAGTGTTTTTCTTAAAGCAGCACTTGTCTTAGAAAACCACTTTCAGACAGACACCACTGTCACTAGGTTGGAATCTAAAAGGGGATACCGTGTATAATTTATCTGGTGTTTATTCAGTCTTGCCATGTTAAAGGGAGTTGTTTATGCACCCTGCTTTAAAGAATTTAGAGATTTTAACCTTTGTGAGTCATGTTTATTTGTCATTACTAATTAAAGTAAGAGAACCCTTTGATGATGGCCTCATTTTTTCATCAAAATCTTTAGGTTATCTTTCATCTTTTATTTATATCCAGTATTGAAAGCTGCATTTGGTCTGATTTAATTTGGTAATCTGGATTTAACTGTTATGGATTAAAGCTAAATCAATTATTCATGTCTTCAAATACTTCGATCTGCAATACATATGAAATATGCCAAACATACGGAGGACAGTCTATCTGTCATGAAATCAGATACCTTTTCAATAAATCCACTTCTCCTGCTTTCTGTCTCTTTCATATTGAATATCTGAACATGCCTCAAACTTCGAGCTGAGATCCTTTCAAAGCATGAGGATAATCTGATAAGAAGAATTGTTAAAGGTAACTTTGAAAAACTTTATCTGGCCATTTCAGATCAATGCTGAAATACCAATGAATGGGTCTGCCTTGGTCTGTGTGTCAAGATTTTGATAAAAACGGGAAGATTTCTCAGATTTTCTCCTGGGAGGATGTTTTCCCTTTTTTATATATAAGGGGAAATGTCAAAAAGGAGAATTCTTTAAAAAATGAAACTAAATCAAAGCCAGAAAAGTTTCATGAAAAGATGCAAATAAACACACATTACTTTGGCCTATTTCTAGTTACCATGGAAATTAGACTTAGACTTAGACAGATTTATTTTGTATACACAAGTGTAAAAAAAAAAAAGAAATTTTGTTAAGAACAGCTCTCTAGACAATTTCTTTTTTTTTTTTAAGTGCCGCCTTAAAAACAGTTAAAAATACATAATAATAGTGATATAAAAATATGGCTGTATATTTAAATTTCTAACAATTTTAGTTTTTTTTTATAAAATATATAATAAAATACAATAAAATAATCAATTTTACATAACATTCATCAGAATAAGTAATATACCACAATGCAACTTGTAAAATTACACAACAAAACAATATGCTAGCATCTGAGAGTTAGACAAAGAATTAAGACTGATCTTCGGTAAACCTAATTTGTCGAAGGGGCAAAAATGGCAGAAGGAGATTGGAACAGGACTGGATTATTGGGGGGAAGAAAAATAATAGTTTACTAGGAAAATGCACAGAAACCAGGAAGGGTGTACGAAACAGTAGGACCTAGTAGTGAGCGTAAGCAACCAGAAAGCTTAAATATAGAGAAGCTTTGACAGTGTCATTTAGGGCTAAAACAATTTATCGGATTAATCTTGATTAATCGATTATTGAAATAATCATCATCTAATTTAGTAATCTATTAATCGTTAACTGGAGTTTAGAGAGTGTAAAAGAGGCCTTTAGCTCTCAGAGCAACCCACTTAGAGCATAAATTATGCCAAAATTGTAAAAAAAAAGTATGTAAACATTTTGCATTTAAGATAAAAGAAAGTTATGTGATAAAAAAAAATGTCTGTCAATATGCTTTATCCAAAGATTCTCAAGTGGAAAAGTTTTAGTTTCAGCTGGTTCAATTTCTTAAAAAGTCTTCTAAAGGAACCTTTGGCTATCCGATTATTAATCAATTCTAATCGACAGATTAATCGATTTGCAAAAATGATCATTTGTTGCAGCCCTATTGTCATTGAAATCAGGTGGGTATAACCAACACAATGGATGGCAGCTGAGTGGGAAGCACTGCAGGCTAATTGCATCACAGAAACATGAAACAGCTTAAATTATAATGAACAATAAGTAAAAAAAAAAGCTAATATAAAAGACCCAAAAAAACAGAACAAAGATTAAACAAAGACCATTATATTTAATATACTCCATTGAATCATATAATCTTCATCTAATCGTGACATAAGCTGCTGTTCTTAGACTGGTTTGTAGAAGCAAATACTGCACTTGAAGGGTCGCCATTTGGACCAATAATCCATAAAAATGAACTACATTAATCATAAATATATAAAGAAGTGATCCCATTGACAGTTTTATGATCCAAAATATTTACACTGATAAAAAATACTATTAGAACAGTGATAAGCATGAAAAGACAAAGAAAAGTTATTCAACTTAGCTGCAAAGCTACTGTATGCTTCGTTCAAGGCGATGCTAAAATCACTAACACCAGTTACAGCTATATTTAAGTTTATCAAATTATTAAGGAATATATTGAAGTTATATTGAGTTAAAATCCTTTTTTTTTTATTGTGGAGGACCAATATGACCTTAAAAAATTTTAAACCTTAAGAAACAAAAAAAAATGATCATTTATAACAAGTGGGTTTATTTTGCTGTTTCTGGCCAAATGCAACATTTGGGTGGCCGGGAGAGGAATAGAGATAATTTACTACTAACAGATATGTCTTTTTTTTAGTTTAGATAGGAACCAGCATGTGGATTGGCATCTCAAAGGAAAAATCCTAAGCGTAAGGACATAAAATAATTTTTAATTAAGCCCCATAGTTACTGGTCTTTAGATTTAATCTAAAATAAAAATTATAAAACACATAAGAAATGGAAAGAGTTAACAAAAGAAGTTTTTTTTTTTTTTATCTTGCAAAAGATCTATGTTAGAATTATTATTATTAATGAGGTGTGAGTCTGTTAATCCCTAATATTACCTGCCTGTTAAGTGTCAGAACTCCTGTTTTACCAAGTAGTTTAACTAATTGGGACAGTTTTCTGTGTTTTTATCTGGGACACTGTGTAATAGTTTGATAAGGCTGGAGCCATGAATGTCTCCTCATCTGCAAAACGTGTATGACGTAATGATGTAATGATATGATGATGTTGCAGGCTGGAGTTGTATAAATTCCTCTTTAACTGTGTTTCAATGAGATGTGAGCCTAGTTCAAATTCTCTGGTCTCAGTAAGATTATAATCAAATGTCAAAATCTGTTGTCTCGTGGTTATTTAATATATATTAAATAACCCTGTACATATATATATATATATTTGAAAGATACTCTTACTTATTTAGATGTACTTGTAGGTGTTTTAGACTGGTTTGTGCCTGATGAAAAAACTTTAATGTCGACTTACAGAAAGGTATAACGAAAGCATAATATATGGGGAACTCAACGTGCCTTTTCGAAAGGTATGCACAAGAGCATGGAAAGGTGTGAAAAGTATAATATACTGTATTGTAAAGCCTGAAGGTTTGTTTGCTTCATTACCTAGCTAGCCATTGTGCTGATGCAGAACCAGGGTCCTGTAAATTCCTGCCTGCTTTTGACACCATAGATAATTACACCTCCATAAATAATGGAGTGTGCCTCACCCACTTCCTGTAATGTTCTCTTTAATGAGCTTAATATACAGAAAGTCACTGGAAACGTTGTGCATACATGTAATACATTTTTTTTCTTTTTTTGGGTCGATGTTAAAAGAAATAATCAATCTTAAAAACATAGACCACAACAACAAGCGCATTATGAACTTGTGAGGTTATTCTAATGCAACTCTTTCACCACCAATAGCTTAAATAATAGCAAGGCAAAGAGGAGGTGTGTAAAATGAAATAAAAAAGGTTGAGTTTTAGTTTTTTAGCATCATATGTAACAGAAAGTAGACTGAGAATGAATTTTAAGTAATTCTATGGTTATGACATGGATGGGATCTGAGTGCATTCATATGTGTTAGACCTATCACTTAATTGGAACTCTCCCCAGATGACAATCCAAGGCGACCTATGGTACATATCAAGCTTCCACAGCTATATCTTTTAGCTCATCTTTAATGTACGACTCTTATGAACGTTGTGTTAATCACTCTAGCCTACTGTCAGGTTCTAGAGGAGACTGTTCTTATTTGACATTCCTGACATGGATTAAATCATCAAGCATTTTGGAAATATGTCTGCATTTAAAAAGGAATTATGATGCATGGTCAATTCCATTTATACTTAAGTCATAATTTATGACCTCAGAGTAGGAGACCAAACCCCAATGTTAGTGTGAAAACATGTTTGTTCATTCACAGTCAGGCAATGAAGGAGCCACGCTTGGATCCTGCTAGTAAGGCGTGCAAAACCCCGCTTTGGGGCTGCTCAGCCTGAAAAAAAGGACAGCAAATTTAATTGATTTATCGGCTACTGTTATCGAAAAAATTTAAGTATCGGGCTGATTAAAAAAACTCAGCCATACTTATTTTTGTAGTTAAAGTTGGTTAAATATTGTAAAGTTAGGTGTGGGATGCTAATAGATTTCCACCAGTGAAAGCTGAAACTTAAAAAAAAAAAAAAAAAGTGCTTCAATAAGGATTTAGAGTGCACACATTTGCACTTCATTTTTTACACACAAAAAAAATATTTTATTCAAGGGAATAAGCTGTTGTATTGTATTTGGCTTAAATATATTTATCTTTGTATTAACATGAAGTCAGACACAAGTGCATATTTACTCATGGTTATTGTACCATGAGAATCGAATATTTTGTAACACTACCTTTTAACTGGATCATATGTAAGAAAAAATAGAGAGCCTGAAAAAAAGTTCTTAATTTGGCGTATTGGGTTAATTCTTTCACATAAATTATTATGTCTATTTACTGTGCTGAGGCAGAAACATTGAATCTCTAATATACCACAGTAATATACCTTGTTGTTAGATTCAGACAATACTGATTTTTTTCTCTCTCCCTCAAAAAGGAAAACCTAAAGCAAGCCTAAGGAAATAAGAACAGTGGATGTTGTGGATGCCTTCTTAAATGTCATTTCAACTTTTTCCAAAGACCAACTTGTCAAAAAAAATAAATAAATAAATAAACAAAGCTAACATAAAAATGCAGGGGATTTCCCAAAGGACTCAAGTTTTTGCTTTCTGAAAAGTTTTGCAAACTGGACCCGAGTGCCTCTTCTCACATGTAAAGCTTTTGCTTTTGAGTGTTTTTCTTAAAGCAGCACTTGTCTTAGAAAACCACTTTCAGACAGACACCACTGTCACTAGGTTGGAATCTAAAAGGGGATACCGTGTATAATTTATCTGGTGTTTATTCAGTCTTGCCATGTTAAAGGGAGTTGTTTATGCACCCTGCTTTAAAGAATTTAGAGATTTTAACCTTTGTGAGTCATGTTTATTTGTCATTACTAATTAAAGTAAGAGAACCCTTTGATGATGGCCTCATTTTTTCATCAAAATCTTTAGGTTATCTTTCATCTTTTATTTATATCCAGTATTGAAAGCTGCATTTGGTCTGATTTAATTTGGTAATCTGGATTTAACTGTTATGGATTAAAGCTAAATCAATTATTCATGTCTTCAAATACTTCGATCTGCAATACATATGAAATATGCCAAACATACGGAGGACAGTCTATCTGTCATGAAATCAGATACCTTTTCAATAAATCCACTTCTCCTGCTTTCTGTCTCTTTCATATTGAATATCTGAACATGCCTCAAACTTCGAGCTGAGATCCTTTCAAAGCATGAGGATAATCTGATAAGAAGAATTGTTAAAGGTAACTTTGAAAAACTTTATCTGGCCATTTCAGATCAATGCTGAAATACCAATGAATGGGTCTGCCTTGGTCTGTGTGTCAAGATTTTGATAAAAACGGGAAGATTTCTCAGATTTTCTCCTGGGAGGATGTTTTCCCTTTTTTATATATAAGGGGAAATGTCAAAAAGGAGAATTCTTTAAAAAATGAAACTAAATCAAAGCCAGAAAAGTTTCATGAAAAGATGCAAATAAACACACATTACTTTGGCCTATTTCTAGTTACCATGGAAATTAGACTTAGACTTAGACAGATTTATTTTGTATACACAAGTGTAAAAAAAAAAAANATATATATATATATATATATATATATATACACATTATGAAGTTTTATTTAAAGAGTTTGGGTCGAGGGATCTCTTCTCAGGAAAAGAATCCCAGATAGAAAGCTTCAAGGTGTAAACACGGAGCTTTCCTTTACATATGGTTCTGTTTAAGACAGTTAAGAACGAGAGATTCAACTGCCTGCTCAAACTAGTTGAGCCACGATACGAGCTGCCTAGCTGAAAACCCTTCTCCAATACTGCCAGTCCACGTCTCAGGTGTAAGTCTACGGGTTGTTTTTTTAAGCAAAACTGCTTCCATTAAAAAAAAATAAAAAATCTGTTCAGAAAGGTTATTTGACCTAAATTGTCTTTTTCTTTTTTATTAGAACAGTTTTACACACAGAAATAGTTTGTTTTACCGATCAAAGACTTGCAAATTATTTTCAATATTTTAATACATTTCCTAATTTATTTTACAAGTAAATGCTTACCTCAGTGAATACTACAACAAAAAGTTTTTTTTTTAATAATTATTTACTTTTTAATTATTGGATGAATAATAATTAGGTGGCCAAAGGTGCTTAATAGGAAAATTGATTTTAATTAAGAAGATTTTCATCTAAAGTGAAACACATCTATACACGTCTGAGCAGTTTGGCCTAGTTACTGCTATGACTGGGTTATTTTTCAACTAAAGGCATGTTTTAATCCTGCAATATACTCCAGTTAATGATTTGATTTAATCACTTCATTTGTTGATCATTATTCCAATAATCCATTAATCATGAATAATCCTATAGTTTCAAACCTAACAAGGTTACAGACATATTTTCCAGTTAATAAATCTAAATCTTGACACGTAGAGGATAAAGTTTCCTACTACTCCTGGTAAGTATTACTTTTTAAACTAATTTATTTTGAATACATTATGCTCTATAAAGACACCAGACAGAAAGACAATAAACTTGGACTGCGTCGTGGGGGAGGATGTGTTATAATAAGCTGTGGGAGTAAGGGGGGTCTCTTTAAACTTCAAACCACTACTCCCCAGTATCACATCACAAGCTGGGATTTTATTGAGGGGCAAAATTGTTCCAATGATGGTCTAGATACTAAGACACAATGTCTGGAGGTGGAGAGTGGAAAACAGAGAGGGTCTAATTAAAATTTCAATGGTACCAGCTGGGTGTCTGATCCCCAACCCCCACCCTAGTACCCCTCCCAGTGTCCTCATGTTGGGATTGAGATGCACTCACCTTGATTTCTTCATTTATTAACCTTGACAGAAGCAAATCTGCATCTCTGCTCACAGTGCCACAAAGCGTGGATAATGGGAAGAGTGTGCAAACATACAGTAAATGTTATGCCTCACACGCATAAAGTTGACTTATTCATGCACCTGGACACACACATTTATATACACACCCTGTAGGCCCAGACAAGGCCGTCCTTTAATGAACGGCTTAATGAGCAAAGGAAGATACAACAAAGCCGTCTGGGAGAAGTGTTTGTAGTGAAGTGATCAAATACCCCTGGAAACGATATCCTTAGCTGAATGATAAGCATGCAGGAATATGAAATCAGGTTCATTTTCTGCAAATTGAGGCATCATTTGCCACTAGGGCACCTTTCAATGACAGGCAGATCAACTGAAAAACTCAATCTTCCTAATTTATCTGTCCCACAATGTGCCATTGTTGTATTATTTTAGTGTCACTTAGCATTTAGATTACATTTTGTGCTTGATTGCCATTTTACAGCTTTCCCTCCAATGCAAAGAAAATGAGAGGAAGGAAAAGAAGAAATATGCCATCTATACGTACATCTGTGTGTGTACCAGTGAGTGGAGTTGGCGGTGCTCCCCGAAGAGTTGCTAAATTGAGGGCCGCATATCCATTTGGCCTGCCGGATGGTGACCTTGCAGCCCTATCTGTGTCTGCTCCGTGACTACATAATGAAGACTTCGGGGCCAGGCAAACAAATAGTAATAAATTGTTGCTCCATGACTGAAAAGCAGGTGTTTCACATCACAACCACCACAAACACACACCCTAAGAGAACAGGACATAGACAAGACACATTGCTTTGTAAACTCCCTTTTCCTGGGACCCCAACCCACCAATTTCCAAATGTTTCCAAAGCTGCTGTTTTGGAATAAGTTGTAAAGCAAATGGTGGAATAGAAAGAGTTGGTTGAAAAGGGGTATATTTTGTACCTTTGACCAATTTTCTTTTATCTGTTAAAGGGATTCAATTTAACAGCATGATGATGTGTTCAGGAATCAAGCTTTTAATTGAAAAGAAATAAGAAAACCATCTTTTCTTTTAACTTTACAGTTATACACTGCTTTGTGTTGATCCATTGTAAAAGCCAACTGAAATTCATTGATGTTCGTGGCTTTAATGTGCAAAATGTAACAAGGTGGTATGAGCGCTTTTTCTAAGGCAGGAGATTCCCCAGTGCGTAAATTCTCATCAGCTTGGGAGAGAAATTGGTTGTGACAGTGTGTCCTGCAAATGTCTCCAGCTTCAGAGCTGCTTCCCTTTCACAGAACAAGCTTCTTTAATAAAAACATCACAGTCAATATCAGATACCCCCAAGTGAAACCCTTTACAAAAACACCCCCGCTCAAAGGCAAACGTTTAGTCAACTGTGCATGAGAGAAAATAGAATAAATCTTTACGAAGGCACACACCAAAGAGGACAATATTGCAGAGAAAGGACAAACAACAAAGGAGTGCCAGGGTATGTTTGTTAGAGTTTGTAGATTATTTGTTTTAGACTACAGTGTGGAACTTGGTGGGTTTGTATTTGTCACCACAGAGATGTCCAACATTCAATGATGTTCTGAAGTTACGTGAAGTTGTCTGTTTTTTTTTATCTAAATTGTAATGACATTTAATAGTCCCTAAACTTGGAAAATGTTAACAAACACTGAATACAGCCTGTTAGGGGCCTAAAAAAAAACACACTCTGCAGTGGTGAGTGAATGAGTCTGTGTGGATGTGTGACACTTTGTTATAAGAGTCATTTCAATAATTGTTTTGACCTTGTTTGAATTTTACATACTCTTCCCCTTTTTCATCTTTTATAATATACTCTCATCCTCTGTTGCTTTCTTTGTGCTAAATGGAAAACATGTTTGTAAGAAGACATATTTCCCTCAATGTTTTTTAATGCAGATTTTGAAATACTACATTAGAAGACCCTAATGGAACCAGCAAAATTCAGAGCAACTTACTAAATTCTGTACAAAAAAGTTTCGCTAGAGGCATTTTTGATTAAAGAAAAATGTACATAAGAGGAGATGGAAACATATTTGTTGAATAAGTTCTAATAAAATAAGAATAATAATATTCTATTATACTAACAGAATAAGTTCCAATAGTACACATTTCTCTCTTAATGTTTCTGGATGGTGACAATGGCGTCGGATGTGGGAGTTGTCGGTTCAAGCCCCAGCTTTCAGTGTCGTTGAGTCCTTGGGCAAGACACTTCACCTGCATTGTCTACTGATGGTGGTCGGAGGGACTGATGGTGCCAGTGTACAGCAGCCTCGCTTCTCTCAATGAGCCTCAGGGCAACTGTGGCTACAATGTAGCTTGCCATCATCAGTGTGTCAGTGAATGGGTGAAATACTGAATATAGTCCTCTGACTTGATAAAGCGCTATATCAGCACAGGCCATTTACAGTTTTACCAAGGCATGTAACATCATTATTGACATGAAGAAGTAAGTAGAACTTGATATTAAATCCTCGGTCCACACTAGTTTCTACATCTATCCCTGTTTATTAAAGCCAAGCGTAACATAAACATATGACACTATTACACTTAGCATTGCACAGTTAACTCACTCTAATGAATGGAGACGCATCTAATTCATGTTTTTAATGTTTGCACAAAATGCACAAGACATTCTTAATGGAAACACGGGTATAGAGAATTGAAAAGTTGAAGGGATAAAAGAGGGAAGCTTTCCCTGACTGTGGAGTTTTAAATGATTCAAACATTTATACTTGCTATTTTTGTAGTGGCCAAATATGCCCTATGTCTCTATATTCCCCATCCCATTCTCTCTTTATTGCCATTTCGTTTCTAAGGCCTTTTATGGACTCTAAATCAAACTAAGTGTCTAAATTATGAAGCATTTAGACTCGTACACCCGGTAAATCTCTGCATCTGATTTAGCCGCATAATTAATTTGAATTTAGATGATCAGAAGACCTGAGCTTTGAGCTTGAAATATATACATGCAAAGTTGCTTAGTGCTCTCTTTCAATATAAAATGGTTTTGGGGGAAACATGTCCTACTGATGAAGATAAGTGTTATCTGCACGCTGAGCAAGCAATATCACCAGCATATAACAGTATAAAGGCATAGCTAGAATTTCTTTGAAGTTAGGTGAAGATAAAGCAGATTTCCTACCTACTGTATAATGAAAAGATGATGCATCATAGCTTGTTTGTGATTTAAAAAAGTAAGTTCATTTGAAATGTGACTCAGGTGATTATGATTTGATCTCCTGTGCTGTTACAGGGCTTTGTTTCCTATTTAGGTGGTTTTCACAGTTATTCAAAGAAAGTTCATCCTACTAAGTCCAGAGTTGTAATGTTGAAACCATTGAAGCCAAGCAGTGCTTTGTCTTTCTAATACCTACCACTAGAGGGTGCATGTAAATACTTTCTTTTAAAAATCATACATTCATTATTTATTAATCAACTAGTTATTATAAGTAGAATGACCAGACAATACCCTGCAAATCAATCTCCAGTTACAGGAAATTGAAAGGGATAGAATAAAAAAATCATCCCAACTTCCTAAAAGAATAAAAACTGAATGTAGGAAATAATTAAACTAAAGCAATGGTATGAAACAGCCATTCATAAAGACTTAAATAGCCTAGTGATTAAATGTGTAGCTTTACCTTACTACCGCTCCAGGGTCCATTTTGTGTTTGTGAATCAAGCAGAAAAGGTGAAAAGAAAAAGAAAACTATGGATGCAAAACGTTAAACAACAACACAAAACTGCAGCAAAACCTTTGCTTAATGACCGACAGACTACGAGCCTGCAGTAAATACGTTAATTACTCAAATCAAGGTCAACTGCAGCCCATCGGAGACGGGCTGGACCATGCAAGAATGAGTTCTGCCTCCTGATAAGCTGAATTTTAGTCTAAGTGCAGGTTTACTGGAGGATGCTGTCTCTCCGCTAAAAACAGTTTGCAACCCTCAGGTCTCATTAGGAATGCAAAGAGGGTCAGACTCCCATCACCTGTGAGCTTTTTATATCTGGCATAATCTCTTAGTGGATATATCTTACATCCAATAATGAGCAAGTTATTACTACACACAACGGAGAGTGGGCGCAGCAAGGAGAAAAGGGAGAAAAAAGAGCAACGATATACATTAGCAGCCTAAACAAATCACCTTAATTTAAAATGAAAGAGCAGGCATCTCTGAATAATTTTGTAAACATCAGCCTTCCTGTCTTCTGCCAATGTCGGTAGGTTAAGACGTAATGCTCCTATTAAAATACAAGTCAAGTGCATAAACAAACAATGGACCAGACTGACATGGTAGAGACAACAACTTAAGCACTGCAGGACAAGTTATCGCTCCTTTCCCTCTGCTGTCAGTGCTGATTGATGCAAAGGAGGGGGATCAAACGCTGGTGAAAGGCACCGCTCAGGAAGATGCAGTGATAGATAGCAGAGGAGGCCAGAGATTGGAGGTGATGGAGGGCTGCAGGATGAAGGCGTAAAGTGGGAACAGATCAAGAAGTTCAGGCCACTGCTGTCAGCCAGTCAGTCCTATGAAATGACCCTCTAACTACAGGGCTGAGTCAGACGTTAAAGCGCCCAGAGTCAAGGAGGATTCACTCATTCTCATCCCCCACCTTTTCCTTTTTCTCTCCTTTTCCATTCACCTCTCACCAGCAATCTTTCTTGCCCTCTCCTCCTTTATCTTTTCTCCTCTATGTCTCATCCCGAGGAGGAGGAGGAGGAGGAGCAGGGCCAAGCACCATTAATCTCCCATCTAATAACACTGGTAATGTTACACATTATTGGAAAGAGATGGGCAAAATGAACCAATAAGTTATCTGATATGGGTCTCCCTTCTCTACGCATGCACTCTAATCCCAAGGACATTTAGGCAAAAGAAGAGCCCCAGATGTAGTGACAGAACAAGAGAGAGGGGAGGGGTTAGGGGGGAGAGAAGGAGAGAGAAGGAGAATTAGTGACAGGAAATAAAAAATAAGGTTGGACAATGTGAAATATTTCCTGTTATCGACCCCTTTACCAGGGACAAGCATAGATTTCTGTACGTGGAAGATAAGTGTCTTTGATAAAGTAGGTTAACATTGATTAATCCATGAAATCTGGGGCCTTGGACTAGAAGTTAATGAGTAAGGTTTTGTATTTTTTTCTGCAATATCTCATAACAAACAATCCCAGCACAGCTGGAATACCCCATGCCAGCATCCCTTTCCATCCACCCACCCCATTCCCCTCCTCTACCGTCTCGAGATGCCTGTTATTTTGGGCAAAGATGGCCAATCAATGAAGTTGACATTTGTTACAATGAAGGATTCACAATCCAATCACCACATAAGAGCTGTAAGTGCCTGCTAGGTGCATATAGAAAGGGTGAAAAGGTCACAGCTAATCTAAAGGGAACAGGAGTTATTTATCCATACACACCAGAATAAAAAAGAGATGAAAGACACAATCTATATATACAGCCCCTCTGGGGTAATGAAGGCGTCACGCACACACAACGTGCACACAAACAAAGCCCGCTGCATCTGCTGCAAAAGTAATTTCCCTGCCTGTTTCAATTGGTAATAAACGTGGTGCATCAAGTGACCCATCTTGCACAGCCCAAACTGAGTTTTGTAGCAGTGTTCAGCAACTAAAGGAGGAGGAGACCCCAACAGAGTCAGCACCCACCCACCACTGCACCTCCCATCCCTGGGCCCTAAACCTGGAATGAGGTTCTGGGGGGGAGGCAGCACCGTCACAAACGTCCATCTGCGTCACCGGGGTTGTGTGCTCATGTGCCACTTTTAATATGCTGTGACAGTCCTTTTTTTATCGCACAGGCATAGTGAAAGCAAAGCAAACAACACACCGCCTGTATGCATCAGTCACATTTAGAAACAACCTTGAAACGAATAGCGGCGTGGATGCATCCTCGGGCATGGTGCGCCGAGAGAGAGAAATCAAGGGAAACAGACAGTCAAGGCATCGCAGGCAGGGGGGGGGAACAGGCAGTTTTCTCTTTCTTTCTCGCTTACTGGCTGCACATCAACACGTCTGTAGCCCACACTCTTTCACATTCTCTCTCCTCTCCTCCTCTCACTCACAATAATCCATCTCCCTCTCCTTCTCTCCGCTCTAAATCATCTTTCTCTTCTTCCACCTCAGCAGCAGCTGTGCGGAGGAGGTAGAGTGGATGTCAAAATATTTGGCAGCCATCTCTAGTGCCAGTGTAGCATTTTAACCTCCGTGGTTATTACACATATACAGGTTTGTCTGACATCCCCCCAGGCATTAGCCTTTAAATCTCTCGCACTCTTTCTCCCACTCTCTCCTTCTTTCCATTCATCACATCATTATCTGTACGGAGAGGACGCGCAAACAACTAAATTCACCCCACCCCTCATTGCTCAGCGCTTTGTGAATGGCTGAAGTAACCACATATGGCTACCCCTAATCCAGCTAACGGCAGATTGGAGTAAAGCAGAGCGCTCACCTTTTCACCTTCTCCCCTCAAGCCACAGAAGTGGAGGCTGAAGCAGCAAAGTATTCATTTTAAATGTCCTTCTTTGAATATAATTGTATCAAATACCATTCACAATAACACCCCCACCAATCTAACACACGCACACAAAGACATAGTTTGAGTATCTAATCATCTAATATTGTTCTTCAGCCTCAGATTGTGCATAAATCACACTAACTGAAAGACCTCTTTGCCCCAGGTCTCGGGTCCACTATGCAAACACATGCACAGCTTTTAGAATAGAATAATAATAATAGACCCTTTATTGTCAAAAAGTGAGGAAGAAAAGGTCAGGTGTAGAAGCAGGCCCAGTTTGTTTTACCCTCCAGGTTTCTGTTCTTGATTTTTTTTTCTAGAGGAACTTGAGGCAATTCTAGTAACAAGGGTCAGTCCCACAGGGCTGCTTGACAGGGTGTGTAAATCAGATGTCACAGAAAGATCTAATAGCGGTCCATGTGCTTGATATATGGTTGGGTAAACTGCTGAGAAAAGCATGGACTGCACCCGCAGAGAACAAACCCAATACTGTAAACAGAAGAGCAATATGCATAAGTTATTTCTGGAAATGTTTGTTTACAGCCATATTTGTTGGTCAGTCATGTTTGATTGGGTTATTCTCACTTAAACTGAACCAATTAGATTAATATCCAAAGATAGTAGATAATAATGGTATTCTTTTTTTGCATTTACCAGTTCACCATCAATAAAGTCATGCTTAAGACATAAGTGTCTGTACAACAGCCTCAATGTGTTTCACCAACAAGTGAATATTATTATATTCTGACAATGCATCACCAGCCTACAATTAGCTGCTTTCAAAATTATTTAGCTATAGATTAAAGCCGCCACTGTAATCTTCCTTAAACTCCCTCTTGCTTATTACGATTTTATACTGAGCAGTTTGCTGAAATTTAAGGCTTACTCTCTCGTTTTCTGCAAGTTTCAGTTTTACCTTAAAATAGCCTGACGGAGTCTTAGTTAATCTCCTGAATACAAAACTGAAAAAAAGTTGTTCCACTGCTTTATAAGCACAGCACTTCAGTATTTTTAAATATGAGTTTAATCTAAATTTTCCATATTTCTCACCATGAACAGCTTTGTGAGGATGTCTAAACACAGCACAGCACATGCAAACGACAGAGTGGGAGCTGCAACATCACATTAAAGGGTGAAAAAAACTGGATGTCCTACACAGTTTTGCAAGCTCTACAAAAGAGAGTCAGCAGTAAGCTAAAAACACTTAGGTTTAATGAAGAACTCTGAAACCGACAAGTGAAATATCCCTTCATCATGACCAAAATTGTATAACCATGAATAGATCATGTAATTTGTAGATTTGATTGAAATTCAAATAATTAATGTGAGAAAATAATATTCAGTCCAAGTAAGATTATGATTTCCACTTCAAATACTGAGTGACACGATAAAAACTAGGGTGGAATTGCATTTCCTATATAAAACAAGTGAAAAAACACTACTAGGTCAGTAGATTACATTTTTCTAGAACTGTAAAAACACAGTTATATAACAAAGAAACCAAAAAAGCAAAACCTTTCCCCCCCACATGTTTGTGGAATTTATTTTGCTTCATTGGATTAAAGAAGACACAACAGATCCGAAGCCATCTTTCTGGTTTTAATACGAACACAAACACATTTACATAAAAAAATCAAATCTCCTTTCTGCCCCATTAAAACCTGTTCTGTTCTCCTGTGTCCTATTATCACTAGATTCATTTGTACCATCAAATGATTTGTGCTGCCTGCATAATATTCTAACTATCCATGAAAAACACACAGACATGTTAGCATGCTTCTTTAAGTTTCATGTTTTAGTATTAAAACAAGCGGCATAAAGGCATATTGACATAGGACCCACGATTATGCAGTATTAAATATATCGATCATTTCTGAATGTAAATAGGATTCAGATTGATTTTACATCTCAAATATCATATAAAACTTTCAAAGCCTGAATTACATTCTCTTTGATCTGCCTTTGGTTGTGTGGAGCACGCCATACAAAAGGGAAAATATGATCAAATCAACAACACTCATTATAATAGCAACAACTGTGAGACTTCAGAAAATCTGAAACGCACAAGTTCACAAGTGCATGGCTGTAGCTGTAGTTAAATTTATAATTTCCCCCATCTGCCTTATGCATACTTATGCACACTGTGCTGCTGCCTGACAACTGATTTGACAGAAGAACCAAGCACAGAACATGATGTCCTGTAGGCTCACCACCCCAGGCATAAATATTTATGTGAAAGCGAGGAGGCCAAGGAGAGTCATTATAACCTTGTGCAGACCCAAGCGCAGCATCTTAAAATCAGAAGTCTTCCTCCTCATCATTGCCCTCGCACTTGCTGCTGCGGGCATCATTTGTAATGTTCAAACACAAAACAAAACAAATTGAAGAAAAGGAGAGACAACACAGTGTGCATGGTGTGAAACAGAAGCAAAGGCTTAGAAAGGGAAGAAAAAAACAGAAATTGGGGATATGGTTGGGGTGAAGAGGGTGAACATGGATGATAATGAAGAATGAGTCCATGGAGTTGGTCTGAGAGACAGAGCTGGATGCAGAAAGCAGCTTACTCACAGTGCTGGTGAATCATTGTGCCCTGCCTGATAAGCTCTGACTCACGGAGAGAAGTGGAAAACAGAGGGAAACAGGCGGGTTTGTAGGTGGAAAACTATCTGAATGCCTATTTGTGTGTGTCCGCGGCATGCAATTCAAACTACTCTCTGAATAGAGTAAACGTACGTGTCTTTGCATTACAAATGTGTGTGTGTTGGGGTGTATGTGTGTGTTTGCCTGCTGCATTGGTGACAGTGAAGGTCAGTAGTGTAGGTGTGTCTCAGGCCTCCTAGCTGAGGCCTGGGGCTACAGAGCCATCACTGTCACATCTCTGTGTTGCCGCTGTGCACTGCTGGCCCTGCAGCAAGGCGGCACACAGCTATGACTCAGAATTACGCACAGAACCCTTTGGCCAAGGCACACATAGAAAAACATAGATGGAGACAGGACATATCTATCCCACCTCATGAGACAAAGCACATTGAGATTCCTGAATATACAGTGGGATGTCAGAAGGAGGTACAGTGTGCATGTTCTGACGGCAAAGACTTTGATGTAGCGAAAACCCGTAGATAGATATCGCTGAAGCAACCCATTTCTCAAATGGAAAGCATAAAGCATATCCCTTCTCTAACATGTAAACATTTTGACCTTGTTCACACCCTTTCAGCCAGAAGAGGAAAGAGTGAAATGAATCTAGCAGCCTCATCCTAGCTTTGCTCTCTGCCATATTCAATCATTATGTTTAAAGCATATCTTAAAATTCTGTGAAAATTGATTGCTTAGAGCAGATCACAAGCTTGTAAGTCTTTAGTTGTTTTTTAAGCTGAAAGAGGGACCTTTTTGTAAAACAGACCAAAGTCAAATTGGATTGATTCTGTCACCTTTAAAACTAAGTGTCATGGGCAGCATATTTTTATAGGCTATTTTATTTTTGTACATTCCCATCTAATCAAGATAAGAATGTACAAGCAAGCTATTAGGCAGCCACACATGCATTCTCAAGTTCAACTGATAAAAGTCTTTTCAGTACATCTATCAGGCTAAACAGTATGTATAAGCATTGTTCAGTTTGTTTGTTTTTCTTCCCTCCATTCACTTCTTTTCAATCCATTTTATTCTTTAATGTTGTATTACGCAAAGTTTAAGAAAGAAGTTTTGCTTAATGTCAGAGTGCTGCATAGTAAATCATACTTTGCTCATTTTGCTCCACCTACATGGAACAGTCTTCAAAAACATTGGGAACTACTTGAATGTATATATTTGAACACTTACAGCACAAATTGAGAGAGTTGGAAAAGACTCCTTACATTTTTGTTGTTTTTAATGAATGTTAAATGTGTATTGTTCTATTTTCCTTGTTGTGTAAATGTAATGTAGCCTTTGCTGCCTCTTGGACACACTTGAAATAAGAGGGTTTTAATCTCAATCTTCCAGGTAAAAATAAAGGTTAAACTAACAAAAGAACAAACAGAATAGATTCAGAAATAAGACAGACAGATTTCATTATAAATAAACATTGAGGATCATTCTGAGCAAAGTTAAAAACCAGCAGGTTTTCTGGTGATTAGGCAAACTTTACCAAACAAAAAGTCTTCTCTGCTCAACAGCTGCACCAGCTGCTACCTCTGTCAAGTAAATTCAGCAAACTGACAGGATGAAGGAGCCCGTTCATCCCAGTTAGCCCCAGTATTCACCTGCAACTTAACTGTACAAGCTTTCCTTAACTGGTTGGTATGACCAGAAACTGACCCTGATAGGTGATTGAAAACTGAACTTTTAATAGGATTGGTTTTGTGGTATTGAGTCACTGGGTACTCAGCCAAAGCTACATATTTTGGGTCTGAAGTCATTCCCTGTAGCTTGGCTTCTTTTTTTGTGTCTGTGGTTAAAAGGATTGTTCTATCTTTTATATAAAAAAGGCTAACATGCTTTGATTGTGATCAAAATTCAGCTAACCAAGTAAAAGGTAAAGAATCCCCCCTCTAACATTGCTGCCGGCAGTTTTGGTTTGGTCGTTAAACTTTCTTTGAGTTGAAATACTGTGATACTTATTTTTATTAACCTCGGATTCAAACTGTATCATCTGAGAGATTGAAAAAAATGTAATCTGTTTGGCTCGTTAAGATGCAATATGGTTCGCAAAAGCAGACTAGTGCAGAATAACTACTTGATGCAATTGTTAAAATTAATCAAACTTCCTTTTTTTGCATTAAGATCATAAAGAAAAAATATTAATTAATGTGTAGAAATTCAGGTGTACCAGCAGCAAAATGAAAATAAAATGTTAGCATATAGGTTTTAAACAAAGGTAGATGAATAGACAGGTTGGGCTTATAGTATAAGAAGAACTAGTATGTAAATAATACATAATTAAAGAATCATAATATAAGTTAACATAATAAAATGTGGCAATAACCTATTGTATAGGTGGTGAAGATACATAAAACTATGCTGCTAGAAAAACAAAATGATGTTGCATTAATTTACTCAGAGATACATCATGATCCTTAGTTGTTTTTCTGTTTTCAAAAATAAAAAAACAAAAAAAACATTGCATTATAAGATTGCATTGTAGCCCTGAAATAGATTGATGCTACAGCACATGCCTCAGTGTCACTCCCTCCCAGCCATCTCCCGGCCTCTTTATGGCCCACTGCATGGCACATAAAAAGAAAAGCACATTGCACAATTACTGCCTAATTATCTGGTAGATTTTTTATGTGGTTAGTGAATCTGCCTGCAGATCATTTGCCAGGATTTTAAAGGATGCGATTTTTACTGGGCTGTACTCAGGTTGATGTAGCTACTGACCTCCACAGCTAATTTATGGACGTGTATGTGTGTTTTTCTACATGAGAGTTTGAATTAAAAGCAAGCAGATATTGCACAGCTTTGGAAGGAGGTGGTTATTTGTTTGATTCCTCTGAGCCGCGGTTTATCTCACTTCTCGCTCCCAGCCTCCTCCTCTTTTCCCTCCCTCCATCCTTGCCTCCCTCGACCCTTAACGGTAGCAGGTTTGCATTGGGATTTGAGGTGTAATTAAATTCAATAAATAGGCGAAGGTGAAGAAATAAATCAAGCGGAAACTGATGAACAATGGGAGATTAAATGCCACTGAGCCGTGCAAACAAATATTTCAATAGAATTCTCAACAGAGGGCACATGGGGCCTAATGCAAGCCCCAGAAACTTCCAAAACTGAAAGTCAGCTATGAATGCTATTACTGCATTTCACTCCATTGTCATCTCTGACATCATAACACAGCCTGTAATTATGAAAATAAATAACAATTTCAAGGATATGGATTCCAGGAGATGACAGGTTATGTTTCTTGCCCTCTGTTGCCGGCACACCTCATCACACCTCTGCATCATCGCCTATTCAAAGGCCAGTCAGCCCGTTATTAATGACTACTGAAGAAGCAATTAATGCGGCATTATACATAAACTACAGCTGTGCAAATCTGAATAAAGTCTGATTAGTTGCTTAAGAGGACAGAAGGAATACTGCTGGTGCATATCAATACTACTATTTTAAAAAGAGGAGTCTAAAGAAGGCATCAGTGCAAGTCGAAGAAGAGAAACCACACTCCTGTCCAGCTTGAAACAATGAAAGTCAAAGGTGTTTTAGTCACTGATTAGCTTGCTTTACCTCTTTAGCACCATTATGCCCTCCTGGGCATTAGCAAGTACTTAAAGTCCCCACAATGGAAAAGTGGTCCTGTTTTAAAGCCACACTTTAAGGACACAAATGATGCCCTGAAAGTGATCAGGTGCAAGGGGAATGAATTAATGTTTCACAACCACAAGCAGTTAAGGCTTCAGTTTGTAAATAGACCTGTAGGGCATAGCTGCCTCGAAGTGGGGCCTTGTTTTCTTACCTATCTGTTTATGCTTTCTTTGTTTTTAAGACTGAATCCTGTTCGCTTCCTTTAGATTAAGAGAACAAGGAGGAATATATTCCTATTTGAGTTTGATGGAAATGATCACATAACTAATCTTCTTTTTAAACCACCCATTTTCTCTTTCTGCGTTCTGACATTTTTATCTTATAGTATTGTTTAAGTGATAGTTGAAAAAAATTGTCAAATCTGAGTTAATATTAGTTCAGTGTTCTTCAATTCCAGTTCTTGAAGTCAGGCGTCCTGAACCTTTTAGATGTGTCTCTGCTTCAACACACCTGGGTCAAATAATCAAGTCATTAGCAGGAGTTAGGAGAACTTAACTGCATACTGCGGCGGTAATTCAGCCATTTAATTCAGGCGTGAAAGTAGAGCCACATCTAAAAGGTGCAAGACCTCAAGGACTTTAATTGAGTAACCCTGATGTAGTTATTCTAATCTAACCAGGGCTAGGACCTAAGCTAACTTTTTACCTTTTTAAACAACTCTCAGCTTACAAACATCATTGTAGTTTATACAAATTATATTCTATCTAATATCAAAGCCCTTATGTGTTTGGATTTCTTTTTCTTTACATAATCAAGGCAAAAAGCAAAATGAGGGAAAATAAGATAGTAGGTAGTGTCTTACTTTCTCTGGTAAAAGTCAATGTAAAAATAAACAAGCAGCTTAATTGAAATTTCTTTGGAAACAACTCTTAAAAAGCATTGATGCTTTACAATAGTTAAGGAATATCCTTTAATAAATAGAGTGTTAAAATTAGTGCAAAAAATAGCAGTAGCTCCTTTACTTGACGGTAGTGTGTGTGTGTGTGTAAGTGTGTGTGTATGTGTGCGTGTGTCTGTGAGTGAGCGTAAAAAAATAATAAAACTGACATAAACCTAAATACCTATTTTGTGTCTTTTTTGAATAAGTTTCTTTTCATGCAACTACTCTGACAATTTTTTTTTTACATTTTCTGTTATCAGTAGGAGTTTTACAAAGCAACACCATCTGTACAGCGCCACCACCTTTCTAATTTTCCTTTATGTATATTGATTGGCTTTTCTGTAAACAACTGCTCGATCTTAACATGGCAAGAATTCAAAAGTAATGAAATTCAAAAAGTGCCAACTGTACTGAAAACAACAGTGCGACAAATAAATGGTGCATATGTGTCTGTTGCAATTATACTGCATTAAAGTTGCCTTTAATATAGTAACAACAGCCTAAAATTTATAATATTCATAATTATACTTTTCACAAAATGTTCTTATTGTTACAATCCTAAAATGCTTGTAAAACAAAGTCATTTCAAAGTGGAATTTGCACAGGTCTATCAGCAGTGCATGGTAATCAGTTGATATTCATGTGATCGGCCATGACCAATGACTGGCCGTCCATTATGCAGACTAAGGGTGTGCAT
>NW_015151226.1:369744-376062 GCF_000732505.1 Cyprinodon variegatus | reverse complement strand
TTGTTGACACCCCTAATGAAGACCACCGATTTTCATTGCCAATCATTGCTTAGTGGATTAATTTTTATATAAGCAGAATCGCATCTTTCTCCTGCGCTTGGTCCATGTTTGTTTTGGTCAGCGTCTCTGAAACAGGGAGACAAATCTCCCGGACAACAGAAGTAAGGGGAGACAGATCCTGAAATTAGACAGAAGCAGTGGGGAATCAGTGTGAGATCACTGCGAGAGAGAGTATAAGAGGGCCAACCATGTTCTGGATTTAAGGAATCAATGCGGTAGATCGAAGGAGGCTGCTAGGCAGACAGTGCACCTGAGCTAGGAGATAAGGCAGTCCAAGAGGAGAGTGGAGGAGCACAGTGGTAGATCGGAAAAGCTCAGTGGGGATACAGTGTAAGATTTGGGATAGACTACAGCTGACTAAGGCTAGCTAGGCTAACTGCGCAGGACTGAAGGAGCACGGCAGATGGTCGGATTAGTCCACCAGGGCAAAAGAACGCTGGAGGGGGGTAGGAGGCTACTACGTTTTTTAACCATAAATACTTTATACATTTGAGTGGCCTGCCATGGAGAATGACCAGGGAGAAGTAACGCTGGCCATGGCTAGGCCCTAGAGGCTAACTGCTGGTGATGAGAGAAGGACAGCAGGGGATCAGAGGAACCTGCTGGGAAGACAGAACAGCGAGAGAAAGTGGCAGCTCAGCAGTTTCTGTGCTGGAGGTAGGATCACAAAACAATAATACCATACCAATGTATATGAGAAAACAGTTGAAGAATTCATGGATTTGTTGCTGTGATTGGCAATCTGCAACCGATAGATGCAGATTTTTGTGATTGATGCTTGGCTCCCAATATCCTGACCATTGCATGTCTATCTTTAAGGCAAGAGGAGTCATTATTAGTCATGGTCCTTGTTGAACAGGCCTTTATCTTGAATTTCAGGGACCAACTAAACAATGAAGAAATTAAGAGAATTACTTCCAGCAGGTGAAATGTTATATACCCTTTATCTTTTAACAAAACCTTACTTCAATGAGTTATTTTTAATTCAAAGATTAAGTTCCTGTAGTCCTCCAGCTATATCTCACTCATTTCTTTTTCCTTCCTCTCCCTCTCTTCCCTTCTATTTTGTTCTTCCTTCTTGTCATCCTTTGAACAGCTGCACAGCCTTTATTATGTTTCCTTCTCTCTCTGCCTGTCTGGCCTTTTACTCTAATCCTCCTATGGCCTTTCACATGCACAATATTTCCCCCCTGAGCCCCCGTTCCCTTGACAGGCTTTCACATAGCGTATTAGATTAGGCTTAGCTCCTTTCATTTATTTTTTTATTTAGTCAACTCTATTGTCTCTGAAAGTTTTTGCCATCCAAATGTCCAACTAAAGAAAAAAAAGGAAGTTACTGAATTGTTTTCCGGCAGCAATATTGTGGCTCTTGTGTTCTTTATTGCTGTCATTTTTTACGGTTATTTCTTGGCACTGAACATGGCAGCCACGACAGAGTGTTTTTAGAAAAGGCACTCTAATGGAGGCAAACAGAGTATTGCTGTTTTTCACCAATCATTTGGTGGTAAATAAGATATACAGGTTCAGATGGGTAAAACGCACCGCAGTACTTTTACCTAATTGTAAAAAAAAATATATAAATAAAAACTCTGCAAATAAAGGACAATGCTTTGTATAACTGTGGAATGTGAGTCAATATGAGGGAATAAACAATACCTACAAATATTTCTGAACTGGTCCATGATGAATTCTAAGGTGGACTACTTTTTTCCCTCCAGCCTTTAACTTTAATCAAACTTGTTGCTGCCCTACATCTTCTCTTCCCCATCTACCTACCCTGTCCAGCAAGCAGGCCCAATCAGGGATCAATAGCCATGTCACAAGGACCAAACACTGCTTTGACGAAAGTGGATAAAACAACATAAGTCTATTACATGGCAGTTATCCCCATTACTGCTGAGTGACTTTGTGCCGAGACGCCACGGAGCAGAGGATGCCAGGCCGAGGTGAGATGTGGTGGAAAAGGTGGGTGTGACAGGCCATGAAGGTGTAATTCAAAGCAACATGTCTGATTAACCTGCATCGTTCCTTGGGGACCTGGTGTGTCCGGCTGGTAGAAGACCCACAACAACAATTCACATGCTCCAAAATGGGTAGATTCCATGTTTACCACCTGAGGATGCTTTGTTAAAAAAAGCATTGTTAAAGCTGGGTTTTATTTGGAAAACCGCACCTCAAAACTGCACATTTGAGATTTTTTGAGTGTCTTTAAAACCCAGGAACTGCTTTGAAGATGCACAAAACTACTATATCCCAAAAATCATATGTGTGTTTTCAAAACAGGGAAATAGGATGGTTTTTTGTGCATTTTCGGAGTTTAGGTTTTTAGCATGGTAGGCGTAGTTCACTAAATATGATGTTTGGTTTATGCACATTTATATAGATTGGTTTTCAAAGATTTGAAACATACCATAAATCACTTTAAAGATTTTAACTTGATCATGCCTAGAACATGGTGGAGGATTCTCAAGTAAGTATCTGCTACACACTAGGGGGATTAAAGCTATCTTATAAATCATTTTAAATAATTGAGTCAGTAGTACACATCCCTTTCCTACCAACACATCTGAAAGAGTACTAAAAACTACAACAGGATTATGATTGCCAACAAATTGGAATTAGGTCTGCTAACTGTGGGATAGTCCAGTCATGTTCAAGTGTCCCTGTAGCTCTTAGAGAGCATAGGGTATGCACATAACCTTGATCAGTCAATGCATCAGTCAACGTTTAATTGCTGAAATGTTATGTGCAGGACGTGAGTCAGCTGAATTTGTCACTTCCCAGATGAGAGGACTCTTCTGAGTGGCTTTCCCATAATGCTTCTAGCTTCCTTTATGACATTCATTTGCCTGATTAGCTACACAAAGTTCACCTCACTCTCTTCTTGGATCACACTTTCATGGATATTCGATCTCTGCTCACCATGCATGCATCTTGTGCTCACACGTAGATACAAATTTTGTAGTGCCTCACAATGAACAATGCATACACCAAACATTATCAGCTCTAAAACTGCTCATAAATCAGAGCGAGGAGTGAATCAGCAAATTATAGCATTAATTACTGGGTTTGGAACAGATATGTGGGCACTGAGCACACTGTAAATGCTCTACACACTTCATGTATACTACTAAGCAGCTGTGGCTACCATGTAGCTCACCATCATCATTGTGTTAATGTGTATGGGAATGGGTGAATGACTGACTGAATGTAGAGTAAAGCACTTCAGTCTGAGGACTTTATAAAGTGCTATACAGTTACTGACCATTTACCGTTTACTAACTTAAAAGAAGAAACAACAAAAAAACGTAAATATTCTCTTTTAGCATTCTGTGTATGCAGTAATGGCCTGATCATCACAATGCCAAGTAAGATACACTTAATTGGAAATACAATGTTTTGCACAGTACATGCATAAGTGGCCTGTTGTGGGTGATCTATAAAGATTGCTGCACAAATGTTAAGAGTAAATTGAATTCCATACAGGCACTTTGTAAGTGAGGTTCTAAGCCATCGAGATAGAGGTCATAATAATTACCAACAAAAAATGAAAAATATTTATACTGCACATCAAAGTTCCCCGAACAAAAGTTAAAGAAATAAAGCATAACTGTGCCTCTTGCATTCCCTATTGCGAAGACATTTGCATCTACATGGAGGCTCTTTTGATAGTCTACTCTCAAATCTAAAGACTTTATAGGCAAAGCCATATACTGTACACCAGCGCAGCGAAATTGGGGCACTGCTCTCCCCTCAGGGTACAGTCTTCCAAAAATACCAAAATAAGTAACTAAACAAGGCATGCATTTATTAAGAGAATATGTAACACTATATATATATATATATATATATATATATATAGATATAGATATATATACATAGATATGTATAGTTACTGCACTTGTATGAAAGAATTGTATTGCACATAAGATTATTTTTAATGCACCTGACCTATGGTTGAATGACATGATAGTATCAAAAGTTTGCTTTTAACAGGGCTATGGCCCTGATTTAGAAAACTGTCTGTGTTTTGAGCATCCTGATCCGTCTACCAGAAGGCTACAGCTGAAACTTCCTGTGTCTTGGGGTGTGTATTATCTTCTTTCATGCTGCATGCCCTCCTGAGAGAGTGGGTGCTGTACGGTCTATAAACACGCCACAATATTTAAGTTTAGTCTTTTTTGACTGGGTTTAATAGTAGAATGTCTGCTGTGCCACTCTATTCATTTGTTCTGGCATGTGTAGCACATTTTACAAATGTTACACTTTATTTGCTTTATTAATATTAATTTACTGTTGCAAAGTAGCAATGCCTTCTTTGTACCCAAAATGACCACTCATATTATTGTGTGTCAGTTTTTACCAAACTTTCAGAAGTAGTAAAATAATGCAATCCTCATAGTACGTAAATGTTTATATTTCCATATTCTCCACACATTATTTTGCTCGGTTTGGTCATTAAAATATGATCTGTATATTGATGAAGGAAACAACGCAAAAAAAATGGTTTGCATATGCTGTCTGCTGAATTGCAAACATAAAAAAAAAAACTTTACACCTTCTATGAAGATCTCCTCTATGTTTACAACATATTTGCTCTGGTTTTAAGACATGCAAACCTTCTGAAGATCAGGCCCTAAGTATACATAAACCATACAAAGAAGCATTGAAATAACCTCTTATTATTGGATAGTGAAGACAGATTATTAATCTTTAACCCAATTCTGGTTTTAATGCTTTGAAGTACAGTTGTAATGAACGCAATAGTTCTCTGTGAGTGGAGATTGCTTCTACAGAGATTCATTTTACAGCCGTATGTTGAACACAGTCCTCTGGCAACTCCTCTTGAATGTTTCATCACAGAGCAGATCCCTAGGGTTCATACAACACGCTCAAGCCACACACACAAACACACACTATGAGAAACCTTCACGTCATGCATGTGGAAGATATGAGAGTCAACTGGATGCCATTTCATCTGCTTGGGGAGTGATTTGATTGCATATTCAAGCCGCTGGGACACAAACATGATAGAATGTCAAGACAGGCAGATATGGTAGCTGTAGTCACAGCGGTGTGTCGGGAAAGCTTTTAGTGGTGTCAAACCATCCCTTATGGAAGAAAGCACGAAACATAGCTTTCACTTCGGCCACACATACATAGTAAAAAAGGCCAGGCCATGGTGATGTAATAACTCCAGTGCTGGGTTTCAAATTATAGCCTACTGACCTACCTTCTCTCTCTTTCTCTCTCTGTCTCTCTCTCTGTCTCTCTCTCTGTCTCTCTCTCTCTCTCTCTCTCTCTCTCTCTCTCTCTATCTATCATGTGTGGAGTTACAATATATCGCCAAAAGTACTTATATCCAAATTATTGGAATCAGCTGTTCCAATCACTTTCATGGAGTATAAAATCAAGCCTCTAGGCATGCAGACTACTACTACAAACATCTGTGAAAGAAAAGGTCGCTCTCATGAGCTCAGTGAATTCCAGCGTGGAAGTGTGATAGGATGCCACCTGCGCAACAAACCCCATTGTGAAATTTCCTCACTACTGAATATTCCAGTCAACTGTGAGCAGTATCAGTATTTGGAAATGATAGCAACTCAGCCATGAAGTGGTAGGTGACATAAACTGACAGAGACAGGTGCGAAGAATGCAGAGGCGCGAAGAGGTCGGCAACTTTCTGCAGAGTCAATCCCTGAACATCTCCAAACTTCATGTTGCCTTCAGATTAGCTCAAGAACAGTGAGCAGAGAGCTTTATGGATGGGTTTCCAAGTTCCAGCAGATGAGCCATACTTCACCAGGAGCAAAGTGTCGGATGCGGTGGTCTAAAGCATACCGCCACTGGACTCTAGAGCAGTGAAATGCATTCTCTGGAATGACAAATCGTCCTTTCCAATCTGTAAATCTGATGGATGAGTTGCAGTTTGGTGGTGGACAGTAGAATGATACAGGTTTGACTTCATTGTGCTAATTGTAAAGGTTGGTGGGGGTTATGCTGTCAGGGGGTTAAATATTCACTAATGAAATTAAATGATAAATGAAAGCATTTTAAAATAACTTATCGCCACAACGGTGTCGATTATCTTTTATTTAACCATCTCTGTCGATCATCGAGATCGGCAGTTTAAGACGGTCATTTAAGTTTACAGGAGTTGCCTTTCAGTCTGTGAAAATAAAACATAGTTTGAGTACAAAATAAGACGTTGTTACCATAAAATTTTTGTTATACGTATTTCTGGATAAGAAGTATATA
>NW_015151226.1:366887-369689 GCF_000732505.1 Cyprinodon variegatus | reverse complement strand
TTTTTTTTTTTTTTTTTATGTTCACACGTGGAGAGAAGTCTCCAACTTTACCTCATACATCCAGATCTGCCCAAATAAATCTATGGTGAGGAAGAAAAGGGCTGTTGCATTGATTATTATTTGAAATGCTTTTATTTAGACATTAATTCAGTTAATCAATAAATTATGAATTTTAAATTTAAATAAATTCACACATTTTGAATGCATACTATGACGGGCCAAAATGTGTGTCCACACACGAGGCAAGTCTTCACATATGAATGCATATTTTGAAACAACATAACCCATAATTCCTTTAGGCCACTCCAACTTCCAGTCAATATATTCAGAGTATTATTCACTCTATTCAGATTAACATTCTAGTATGTTTGTATATTTTTCTACTTTATGCTTTTACTTACAAGTGTTGCTAATCCACTGACTGTTAATTTTAAAGTATTTTAAAGTGTCTTTTATGACTTTACATCAACATGCCATGGGAGAAAATGGAAATTAGCCAGTATGGCTAAATATTTATTATATTTGCGTATTTACATTTTGAGGCCTGTCAATCAATATGCAGTGTTCATTTTAAATAGTGAAAACAACTAAATTTAATATGTTCACAATCCCATCCAATTTATTTAGATTTTCCTGTAATATATTCAGCTTTGACTGAATATATTTGAATTTCATTCATTATATTGAATTATTTTCAATACATAAAATTTTTATTGCATATATTTAACGTTTTATTCAATTCATTCAAAATTACATTCAGTATATTCAAGTTTAATTTAACATACTCAAAATTTCAATAAATATGTACCTGAATGGCATTTCATATATATATATATATATATATATATATATATATATATACTGTATGACACCTTTCAGCTATAAGCACATGATGAGGTCTTGAGCATACAGCTTTTAATTAACGTCAGCCATATCAGCATGAAGTAATTTGAAATTGTCTTTGGGACTTCAGAAAGAAAGTGTGGGAGACAGAGAATTTGAACCATTAAGCTCAGCTGATAAAGCAGTCACACCGGTAGAGTCCCTATCTCTTACTCTAATTTGATCTCCTTCATTTTGTGTTTTGCTTCTTTTTTTAGAAACACATGGTACTTCCCTCCCCTCCCTTCCTCCTTCACCCCCTTTATCCCTTTGATCCAGCCCCCTTTTTATTCCAGACTTCTATTCCTTCAAGCTCCATCTTTTATTTCAGCCTCATTCAGATTTTTTTTTTCTGTGTTCTTTATTTCTTCTTGCTCTCAGCTTTTCTCTTGCTTTTATCTCCACTTCATACAGAATAACTGTGCAGGCTTGGTGAGTATAATGAGGCTGTTCCTCTACAACTTCAAACCTTAGCTTCACCCGTTTGCCAGGATTCTGAAACAATCCTGGGACAAATATTTTGACATTCAGACACAGGAGAAAAGTGAGCACATTGAGTGTACAGATTTAAATATATATCATTTAAAAAAATGGTTTTAAGCAAAAATAAACCAGTCGAAAACAATCTACATCAAGAAAATCCTATCAAATAAAGATTTTTTTTAACACGTTGAATTTTTATGTGTTCTTTTTTATCACAGTTGTACAAGCTGATATAAATCAATGCAAAATATATCAATATACTCTACATTTGGATGTAAGACTGACTGTAATTCAAATGAAGAACCTTCTCTATATATGATCTTGTTAACAATTTAGCAAGTAAATTGCTATTAAATTGGCCAGAGCAGCTTATTGTGCAGATACACTCTGGAGCCCCTGTACTTATATTTTTCTCGGAACTGCACAGCCATAGTACTGCATATCTGACCACTTACAATAAACCTGATCATGATTTTACTTTTAAAAGGTATAAAACATGAACTTGAGGGCCTATATCACAGGTGTCAAACTGGTGTCAAACCTGCAGCCACACGGCCCTTTCTGGAACCAGTTTGACACCCCTGGCGTAAATCTATCATCACTGTTGGTGTGAGTGCTTTCTAAAGAGCTGCAAAGTGAGACTACTTAAGTTTAAAGTTAATGACTTCATGGACATTTTATTAATACATCTTAAATCTGTAACTTTACAATTATTTGTATTATTTTTATGTTTCTTACCCTGTGACTTATTTGATCAAAAAAGACTGCTGTAGGAAACCAGCAGTTACAGTGGTATAATAAGATGGCAGGATGGTTGGGGTGAAAAAAGGAGGGTCAGTGATGAGTCCTGAGCTGCCCTGAGCAGTAATGAGAAAGCAGTAAAAATGAGATGGCATTGTGTTGTACTTTAAGGTAGTTCATCTTTAAAATGAATAGTCCCTGAAGGGCCTGGTAGTTAATGCCATTTATTAATAGACAGACAGGGCAAGCAGTTTGGCTGTGGCCCTTTGAGAGCCCTTAGTTAGGATAGAGAGAGAAAGAGTGACTACAATGAAAAAAGCTCTTGGAGGGGGGGGGGTTGAGGCAGAGCAAATAAGGGACAAAAAAGATGGATAGGGACTGGGCTCAGCCTGTCAACTGACTGCAAGCGGGATCTATAGAGGAGTTACAATGTTACCAACTGTTAGGAAAAGAAAATATGGTCTAAAAGTAGAAAAAGTTAGTTAGATATGATGTTACACATATTAAATACCTAGTTTTTTCACCACAGTTAAATCGAAAAGATCTTATCCAGTTTTTTATAACAGTGTTGACCTAAAGTGGGTGTGTCTTAAGACCAGCTTGACACTTTAAGTCATTTATTTTGGTCAACTTTGACCTACATTGTTGTAAGCAAAAATGTTTTCAATTCAATTCAATTCAGTTTATTTCTATAGC
>NW_015151226.1:344080-366731 GCF_000732505.1 Cyprinodon variegatus | reverse complement strand
CCAGGCTCAGTGTGAGCGGCCATCTGCTGAGGCCGACTGGGGTTCAAGGAGACAGAAGCAGAGATACAAAAAGCTGTAAACGGCGGCTCCGTCCAGGAAACAAACACCAAACAGACGAGCACCGAGCCGGCTCCCATGTCAGAGGATGAAGAGAGCACATCCAGCCAGTCACGGTCAGAGAAACAGGACTACACTGGAAAACAAGTAGTCCTGTTTCTCTGAAACATTAAGCAATATTGTTTCAAGCTTTAAAGTTTGGAGATTGTCTACTTACTTATTTTCCATTCAGAAAAATAAAGTGTTTCATAGTTACTAACACTGTAAACAGGTGGTTTTGGTCTCCTGTCTTCTTGATTTGCTGAAAGAAAATGATCAATCATGAACACATTCCCTCTCTTCCAATATTTATATTGTTCAGATCTCCCACTCTTTTTCAAGACACTAGTTGATCATTCAGGCCACTAGCAACAAGGAAAGCAAACCAAGCAATTGTGTATGGCCCTGAGACAATGGCTGGCCTGATTATGAACCGAATCTAACAACAAACAGCTTTAGCATCAATTTAAATTCAGTGATTGTCACGGCAGAAAAGTACAACAACATCGTGATCAGAATACACCTCAAGGAGGCCCCTTCAGTTGCAAATTTCTAGTCAGCTGGCCATGAGAGGTCAAGTAGAGGCCATGTCAGAATACGTCTTCACACCCCGGGATTCCAATGAAGCGGTGGGACAAACCTAAACGAGGACTGATCTTCAACAATGCGCAACAATGCACTTGCAAACGTGAAGCAGAATTATCCATCGGGGAGCCAAAAAGGAAAGAAAGAAAAAGGGATGAAGAGCAAAAGAAAAACCAGACAGGTTTATAGCTAACTCTCTGTTATAGATGAATAATGCTATATTAATATCTATATAATAGAATAGAATATAATAACAATATAACATAATAATAATAATAAGTGGAAGTTTTTCATTTGATCTTGATGAAGGTGGCAAAGCTCTTGCTTGATAATCTATCTACAAAATAAATATGTACAGAAAACCTACTACTAAAATCACAAATTCACGTAATGCATCCATCCATACACACACATATATACCGTATATACACACACACACACACATATATATATATATATATATATATATATATATATATAGTTCAGGTACAGTACAGTACAGTTTTGCTGGAGGCGCTCCAAATTCTCTTTGAACAGCAGGCCTGCGCTCACAACAATGATTCCTTGAACTTCATTCTAAGGTGTTTTGCTCTACTTAAAACATACCGCTATCATGTCGTACTGGTTTACATCTAATATTCAGAGCCCAATATAGAAAAATTCCTCATTATAAATTCTAGCATCCCTATTCACAAGGAATCCACCAACTGCACTACAAGGATTTAAAAAAAGGCTCGTAGCCATTGCTGTAAAACAATAAATCACAAATAGCTTTATGCTTGAAGAAAGAAACAGATGTACCCCTAGTTAACTTTTTAATTAAAATTCCTAAGATTGGAAAACAAAGTGTATTTTAAACGATATAACTTTTTAATGTAAGTTCTTTGTTCACAATTTAGAGTTGTAAGATACCAATAGCCTATTGCAAAGTTCATCAGCATTATCTAACATCAATGTAAAAAGAAATATTGGGTTGGTCCATATGAGTTTGAGGGTTTGTTCATAAGTTATGCCGGAGCACACCTTAAACACAGGTCAATAGCATCATAAAAACTGGCAAAAGTACACAAGTAGAGAGAAAATTACTATTATATCCCACTGGGTTTATGTAGGGAAGAAATATACAGAGGGAGCTGCAAACTGTTCAAATAAACGTTAGCTGTTAAGTCTTTAACTTTTAAAATTATATCACTTCAAGCTATTCTTAAGTTGTTGTTATTGTGGATAACCCCGTTTTAATGACTCTTAAAATTCCCAGTTTTTTCAAAGCCCAAGTAAAGTTGAGATCCAAATTTACCTTGGTAATTTCACTTTCCTGGGCTTTTACCTTTCCAGGGCTTCCCTTACCTGAGGAAGACCTTTCCAAGATTTATTGGGTTGTTAAAGCGATGTGGTCGTGTACAGCAATATATCCTGCAGCACTGTGTGGTGTGTTTTTAGGTGAGAGAATACACCTCAAAACTGTATCTATATAATCAATATTTTAGTAATAAACCCACTTTTAAACTGTGTTGGAGCAACAGAGTCCCATGCTTTCGGGCTGCTGGCTTGGTTTGGCGTCTTCCCTTTAACCACTGCTGTAATGTTGGCCAGTGAGTTGCCCGTTTTCCATAAATTAATTTGTCACAAAAAGTAGTTTTAAGATGCTTAAGTCTGGAAACTTCCCTCAAAATGTTATCTGTGCAGTCAGTTCATCAAGATTATGATTCTACTTTTAAATGTTTTGTCTGTTTTTGGAGCAGCAAAGCTCAGCAGACAGGCTAAATAACATGGTGACTGCCCAGTTACAGCGGCCTTGAAACCAACCAGGTACTCTGCAAATTTCTCACTAGCTGTTATGTGTTTGTATTGGCTGAAAGTAAGTGTAAAGTACTGTATGTGTTGTTGCTAAGTTGACAAGTTGTACAACACTTGCAAAATGTAAAAGCCAGCTCAACGACATTCATGCACATTATATGTGCATAAATGACCTGTAATGTTTTATTGCAGACAACACTCCCCTACAGGTACCTGTTCTCCATAAACTTTTGTTTCTCAATTACTTTGACACATTCATTTGAGAAATGTAAAGAAACAATTGATTTACATTAATAGTTTTGCTTTTTTTTTAATGAGAGGAGCATATCTGTCAATCAGCCATAATATAAAAAAACAAGTCTGATTCTAAACTTATAGTGACCTAAACTACTAATGAACAAACAGGCATTACCTCAGGGTTAGCCCTGCTTTATGCCCAACCATTTGTCATAAACAGGGGGGGAGCTGTCACAGGAGTGCTGAGTGCTGCGGGACCCAACAAAGTCGGCAGCAGCACAGCAGCCCTGAGCCCAGCACAGAGCTTTTTTCACCATGTACCACAGCATCTTTTGTTCCCTCCCAGAACGCCACATGGTGACAGCTCATGCCAAATAGCTTTCATTACATGGGAAGTATCAGTCTTGATAAAAGATCCAAACAAAGAAGAAGAGGTGGATTTATTGTGCTACTCCACCTGGACTCTGATAATATTGTTGGTGTCTAGAGTAAAAAATCACTTCTGCCATTTGCACACATCTAAATCTATGGCTGCAAACGTTGTTGGGGAGAGACTAGCTATGGGCCATATTACTATTGATTGGTGGAATGATAAAACAATTTCTTACCTGATGTTGGAAATGCACCGCAGGCAGTGGCAAAGGGGAGAGAAAAAGGGAGAGAATTTGATTAGTTGTGGCCTTGTACTGTATACACAGTATGGTCAATACGGAAGTACTAAGGGAGCAGCGTGCACTCCATTATTATACCGCTGCAATCAAAGTCTGCAAGCTCCTTAGTGGTTTTACTATATTAAGTGCTTAAAAGACCTTGATTCCAATTTGGCACATTTATTATGAGATCCTAAAGAGGTATTTCAGCTATTCTAAATTAAGAGTGACAAGCTAGATAATAGAACTTCTATAGAGTGCTTACTCACAGGTTTTATTCTCAAATGGGTACTTTGGATTTTTTTGAAGTAAAGTTTTATGACGATATCTTGAATAGCTACATAGCTGTAATTAAAAGATGCAAGGCAAGTTTCTTGAAAAGTGAATCCCTCTTCCGATTTGAGGAAGGCCAATGTTGGCGACTAACTATAAACACTTAACTATACACAAACTGTACATAAACTGTACACACAAAAACAAATGTACACACCATCCGCCACATGAACTCCTTGGTAAACTTGGAACAAGATCACTTATTCATAACAACAGAAGGGAGATCTTTACCCATCAAATGCTTGATAATCTCAGTGTAAAACTGAACTGGAGTTTCCCCCTCATTTGAGAACTGGGTATACTAAATTCAGCAGTTCAGAACCAGAGCGCTTGATATGACCCCCTATTTTAGCTGTGAATATCAACTGTATCTAAGTAGCCATTTAAAAATGACAAGGCTGGCTAAGGTGGCTCACAAGGTAATCAAAAATGGATTTGAGCAATTTAAAACAACTTAAATTAATATGTTCACACAGTATTTGTGGGATACAGCAATATATTAATGGATATTTCTGCCATATTATACCAAAATCTTTAGTAGAGGCTGTTTGTTTTATTTGCCTGATCAGCTAATTATTTATGAAAACAGTAAAAGCAAATAAATAAGATATATTTGAAGCGAAAAGACAGTTACAAATTGCAAAATTTCTCCATTCATTGAAGACTGAAAAATAGAGCTAAAGTGGTGAATTGATATAGCCGACAGTCTCATCCAATGCAACTTTACATTAGTCATATCTTTTACAGTATCTTAAAAAGAGTAGACAATGAAAACCCACTAGTATGTTATTAAATTCCCCTCATACAGCTATTAGATTACCTTTCTTAATAGCTAAAATCAGTTAAACATGAGCCCCTGTTTCCTCTACTACCTTGCTTTTAAAAATCTGGGCAAAGCAATTTTAAACCTGTGAATTCTAAACCAGATCTTAACATTTAAAAAACACGTATTGACTACCTACAAAACCTGAAGATATATGTTTTTACTTTATTGCAGGGAAGCATCATACAAAAAAAGAAAAAACATCCTACTTAGTTACCTAATGTAGCAATAGCACATTCCCTTTGAAGTTCCAGAGATGAAAATGGAGGCATATTGAGCCATGAAGCCAGATGAATAGGAATTCTCCTCCTCCTAAGCCAATGCCCTTCACACTCCCCCTGACACTCACTTAGGCTCCGAGTCAAACTCTTGTTTTTAAATCCACAGGAGCCTCCCACCACAAATGTGCTTTAAACACATAAATATGCATTGGCTTTGCACATAAACTCTACCCATACGCCAGCAAAAGTAGCCATCTGCATCGACAGAGCTCACGCTGTGAGCTCGGCTCCATCCACCAACCTCCTTCATATGGATATTTATCAGCTGAGCTGAGGCAAAGCCAGATCCTAGCACCTATTTCCACAGCAACCTACACTTGGCAGGTGAGATGGTGAAAAGTGCAGCTTGAGTATTGACAGAGCAACGGCCGGGTGGCACACTTAGTTGTTCAACGTGGTCTTAGTGTGGAGTGTTTGGTGGGTGAGTGTTACCTTTTCTGCTTTAAATGCATCCATGTGAAGCTGCAGTTTCAGGAGTATTTGGCTAGTGTTTGCTGATGATATGAAAAACAAAAAAAATTGTGAATATATAACTGTTTTTAAGTCTATCTGGGTGCTTCAGTTTGCATTGAATAAACAAAGGAGCCAATGTAATGGTTCTCAATTTATAAAGTGGATAAAAAGCATTCAAAAACCCTTCTTAAGGTACTAGGTTTGTATTGTGGAAAAAATTAGACTGAAAAATATTGCCAAACTTTTCGATTGTTACTGTGACACATATAGTGAACACTTCAACATAACAATGGATTTAGCTCAAGTGACTGCATTGCATGTCTCACTAGGAGTAACATATTATTACTGCTGTCTTTTAGCATATTGACTCTCCTATTTAAAAATCCATTGCTGAAGAACATTAAGCAATTAAACCAACATATTAATTTCAGACTAAGCTGCAATTATGATACAACTTCAGACACCAAAAACATGCAGAGATAAAAAAAAAAAAAACTTAAACCGTTGAAATGTACCTGTTTGAACACAACAACAAAAATAAGAAAAATATGCTAAGTTTGTTAACAATGAACTTTGCTAAATGACATTGGGTGACTGAAAAACATCTTTGGATTTCCCTTTAATAGTTTGGCTTTTTTTCTTTTCGCTAAAATTTTTTGGACAGATTTTCTTTGCAAGACAAAGTCTGAACATCTATAGCCAGCCAGTCTGTTACTAGAGAGCAGAGTTTTTTTTCCCACAGATTACATCAGATCTAGTTTCCAAAATGTAAGAACACAGACCTAGGATAATCACATCGTTGCCTGTTGTGGAACATCTCTGTGACATGAACCTGCCACTGTGCGTGGAAAGGAAGGGGTTAAGTTTTACTGAGCTCCAGCCTTCCATTTAGCTGCTCTGGTGGACCTCTGTGTGTAATTATTTAAAGGCCCTGTATTACAGTCTAACAGAAGAGAGAAGGGAGAAAGAGCCTGGGATGGATGGATAGATAGATAAAGGGATCAGGGTCCTGCTGTGAGAGAGTAAAGCCTTTCAAGTTGGTTCTGCACAGAAAGCGGATGAGATGAGTGTGCTACCTCATGTTCCCATGCTGTGAGGCTGCAACCGTCTACAGCCAACAGCTGGCTTCTGGGATCAGCCGTGGGTGCGAACCAACTCCCTGTGAAATCAGAAATGAACCAACAGGAGCACTGCTGTGCACGCATGCGCAAACACGCGTCCTGTATGTATATGTTTGTGTGAGTCAGGCTGTTAATTCTGATGCAACAACCTGGAGCTAGAATGCTCCAATGATGATAAACAAACAACATTTTGGAAGGGGAGGGACAGACGCAGGGCTGAGCAGAGCAAGGGAGGAAAGGGAGAGAGAGTGGCAAATGCTGGGCAAATAAGACTCAGGGGCTTTTTTTTTTTTTCCTAACATGAGATGGTTTCGGTTCTTTTAAATGTATGTTTGAAGTTGGGGTTGAGCTGAACACAAGCTGTTTGAAAAAGCGTGATGCAAGAGTAGAGCAGAAGATGAGAGGCAGGCCGAGAGAGGGAGAAAGAGAGACCGTGTTGGGGGTGGGGTTTGGGGGGTGGATGTGGGATGCTGGTGGGGCAGAGAGAAAGGGGACTATGAGAAAAATATGCACAAAGAAAGAAAAATATGGAAAGACATGAGGTTGTCCATCATTACAGGAAAACAGATGTAGACAGAGGCACTATATGAGTGCCTCCAGTGGGACGAAGTAGATGCAGCAGAAATTGGAAACTCAAAGAAAATTGGATGGAAATTAATGAAGACATAAAAGGCTAAATAGGAATGTCTGAATGTGTTTCTTCAAAGGAAGACATAATTGTTATCATCATTATTATTTAAACAAAGTAAAATAAGAGACAGATGGAATATATTCCACTGAGATAAAATCTGAATAAAAAGATTTTGCCTTGATTTTTCTCTTGTTGTGGAGGATTCTTGAGTGGGAAGGTCAAAATGACAATGCGTTCATATTTTTTCAGAGCCACAATTCAAAGCCTTTCAACCGGCCAAGACCCCCACACAAGCATGACACGGACACCCGCTCCCACCACATTTCTGCGACACTTTAATCAGAGCGTGGCATGCTCCCGGTCCAGACAAAGCCCAATCAGAGTGGTGATAATTTGGTCTCTCCTTCAATCAGCAGCAACGTAATTGCATCAGTCACAATCTCCATTTCATCTTTCATCTCTGTGTCGGGGTGATGGACAGCAGGAGGAAGAACACTCGGAGGCTCAGAACTATTATTAAAAGAGACAAGCAGCAAATCCACGGAAACAGGCAAGGAGAACAATACAACAAATTCCTGTCATTTCTAGAAAAACACTCCCTGGAGTCCTCCTTAACACTGATGCTGAACACAATTTCATCTTTTTCTGCCTTTCTTATTCCAACACTGTGACCTTAAGAGTTTGTTTATCTAACATAACTTTTAGAAGCATTTTAAAAGCAAATTTTAAGTGAAAACACAAAAAGAAAATTTTTGCACACCTTAAACTTCTAAAGTTTTTTTTTTCATCTCTTAATGTAAATGGCTTCCTTGATGAAAGGGGTGTGAAGGAATCCATTTAGGTTAAGAGAGAAAAAACAACCTTAAACAGAGGAAGACTCAGGTTTCAGCTCTCAAAAACCTATAACGCAGCTTTAGAGTTGAATCCTTCCCACTATCACCTAAATTCTCATCGTTATACAGGGGACCAAAACATCACTCCTGTAAGCCAGGCCAACAAAGACCTTAACGAGTCATTATTAAAGGAGAAGTTCGGTTTTTAACACTTTAAGCCCATTTTCTGTAGTGTCCAGGATGAAATCGAATGATCGACACCAAAATTTTGACAATTGGTCCTGTCTCTGCTTTTTGGCTCATTTAGAATCCACCCCTGGCTGCTTTAGAATGGCTTCCATAGAGCATGTCCGATAATGTCCTTAAAACAACCTTAAACGTTCTTTTTTTAAAATATGCTGCTCACCGGGTCGTCAGCGCTGTTCAATGACGTTCCAAAAAAAGTTTCGTAAAGAAAAAATCAAGAATCAAGAAGAATCAAGAATCCACCTTTCGTATTCCATTTTCAGAGTTTTTTAAAGTGTTTAACAGACACGTTAGCGCCTCGACGTAGGAGTACACAGAGTGAAGCGAAAAGACTACAACTGTGTAAACAGGCCCCATTTCCGTTTCCGGTGGCAGGGGAATATTGACTATTCCAACAGAACTCAATGGGATTTACAAAATGCTAAATAAAACACTACAGGAACGTTTTTTCTTTACGAAACTTTTTTTGGAACGTCATTGAACAGCGCTGACGACCCGGTGAGTAGTATATTTAAAAAAAAGAACGTTTAAGGTTGTTTTAAGGACATTATCGGACATGCTCTATGCTAGCCATTCTAAAGCAGCCAGGGGGTGATTCTAAATGAGCCAAAAAGCAGAGACAGGAGCAATTGTCAAAATTTTGGTGTCGATCATTCGATTTCATCCTGGACACTACAGAAAATGGGCTAAAAGTGTTAAAAACCGAACTTCTCCTTTAAAGAGGCGTCGGCCAGTTTCAGTTTAACTTACAGGCCAACAACGAAGGTACAGCCTCCCCGTTACAAGGGATGGACCTGTTCCGGTTCAATTTGCATGATTTCTAAGCCACACGAAGGATTTTTTTTTGGGCAATTCTATAAAGTCTGGAGCACTACATTACTCCCGACATTTTGAATTGAGAAAGCTTGAGAAAGCTGGATGGGAAGCGAAACGACTTCAAACTTGGGAAAAAAGGCCACTGTTTTTTTTTGTTGTTTTTTTTGGTGGTGGTGGGGGGGGGATTTCTCCTTTTTCAAATCAAGTGTCTTTGAAAACATCAGAAGATAGGGGATTGATAAAAAATACATGACACATATCTATCTATCATATTTCTATTTGTTTTTCTTAAAGTGCAGTTTAAGAAAAAATTACAAGTCATATACAAAAAAATGGATAATTTAAATGGAAGTCTGGTGATTATCAAACAGATTCAAGGTTAATGACTAAAAATAAATAAACAACTAACTAATAAATAACTGGAAAATAGTTGCTATAAAATAGACTCTTGGAACTGACTAGTGACAAATTTATTTTTTACCACATTTATCTTTTATTTAACTACTTCATAAATATGTTTTAATATACCATAATGCATGTGTCATGTTATTGAAATCAGCGTTTGAATGATTTATGGCACCCTTTGAAACTTTCATGGTGAACCGGTCATGGAGGGAGGAATTAATTATATATTAAATATCATTTCAGATAAGCGTATGAGGACTCACGCAAGGTACTACAGCTTTTAACACATACCATAAACATTCATCTATACTGAAAAAGATTCAAATGTTCCAACCAAAAGTGAAAACACTGCCTTTCCTGCTGCTATTTACGCACTGGTATGATGGGGATCCATTGATCTGCAAATATAGATGTCCTAGCCGTCATGCTTAACACTTAGGAACGAGCACTGAAATTCATCTATCCTGTCTTATCCAAATATGACAAAATGCATGTAGGGCTTAGCTTTTATTTTAAACTAAAGGATTCGAACTGAGACACACAGATAAGAGAAGACAGAAGGATCAATTTAAATGATCTATGAAAGTTATTAGTAATGACATTTATGAATATTTTATAGAAGATAGGGAATGTCATCATAAATTTTTATATAGGGAAATGAGACAGGAATATAAAACAAACAGCATTAAACATTGAACATGGCCCCCATGTCAAAACGATTGTGTCCAGAATAATAGGTGAGTTAACAAGATGGAGCGAGCAGATTAGAAAAAGAGACGACAGGCGGTTTGTCTCGGATTTCTCTGCCTCCCTGTAAGGACGGAAAGGTCAAGTCTGCGCTCCGAACGACCACTGGGGAGGGTGCACCTTGTCAGATCGCTCTGCTGATACCCAGCGGTTCATTAAAAAGTTAAGAGCAATCAGCATTTATTCCTTTATTGATCTGTTGTGTCCCCAACAGGTCTGCCATTCCCGCTAATGTGCCGTGCTCAAAAGAAAAGCAGGCAATACGTTTATTGTTCAATACGTCTCCACCTGACATTATTATACATTTGGAGCAATTTCACAAACCTGGAGGAAGAAGGAAGCCAGATGGGACACTATAGCTCATAGAGCAAGGTAACCACATGAAAACAAGCAACAACTGATCTGCAACTTTGGCCTTCACAAGTCTGACGCTGCGTATTCCTGCCATTTCCACCTGCTTGACATTCTACAAACAAACTCCATCAGCCGTGCTGAAAGAGTCTACAGTTTCCTGACAATCTAAAAACGGCTGCTGCCTGTGGGTTTCTAGATTATTCTTGTCCTCTTATTGTTTTTACCTCACCTTCTATCCATGCAAAAATGACTAGATAGGCATATATACATTTCTCTACTGTAAGTACAGCCAACAACGATAATTCTTATAGAAGGCCATTGATGTATAAATGAACAGATATTATTCATTTTCGTCCAGCTGGTACTCAAAGAAAGTCAGTGATATCCCCATTAAATACAAGTAAAGTAGGAGCTGGGATTTTTACTGCTTGTAGCCGAGGCATTACATACTGATGTCCTTGCCTCTGTTAGTGTATATCACTTTAAAGAGGCTATATTTTGCCAATGAGGGCTGACGCGAGCAGATTTTGTCGGGACAGGAGAGGCATGGAACATCTGGACAGCATTTAGGTTGTTTATAAAGACAGGAAGTCCTCTCTGACCTGTTTTTCACACTTCATTTAATGCCACGGATTGATGTCCAAACTACATGTGGGTTCCCATTTGAGTTTCTCTGGTTCTGCAGGCTCATGTGACATTAATATGAGAAGGAGAGAACGCAATCAGGATTTCTATCCTTTCTACTCTCTCCATGTCAGAATGGAAAGCAAGAACCATTTTTTTTTTAAAGGAAATGTACGTATCTTTATTTAAATACCATTTAGTATTATCTGTGGAAAATATATATTTAAAGGTAGTTAAAGTCCATCCAACTCACCCAGTATTTTAACAGTAGCAAGAGTGTTAAAATTTGATATTTGAAAAAAAAAAATGTGTTTTACCCTGAATTATGTTCATGTAGTCTGCTGTGATTAAATATTGCTGCATTTTGCTGCTCTACATTTCAACTTTCTTAGGTTAACATTTCCAGTAATCCCTCCACAAGCTGCTCACGAGAGTTTGCAGGAGTTTTTGATTTGCATTGGAGAAAAAAACTGGGGAAAGTTATGCTGGCTTGCACCATTTTAGGGATACTGGGTGAAAATGATTTGAAACAAGCATTGCAACTACATATAAGGTACAATACACTGCACACACGTGGAAAAGAAATTCATATTACCTTTATTCCCTTATTGTCCGACACTCGACTAGACTGTTAGACTTTATTATTCTTAACTTTAAACTAATTTAGTTGTAACTAACTTGAGTCCTTGACCATTTCCTAACATTTTAAATTCAAAAATTATGTTCTTTTCCTCACGTTGTTATCCATTTAGTAAAATGTACTGGTCCCTTCTGCAGGAAAACACCCATGCAAATGATGCTTTTTGAACAGATGAACAGGTCACTAGCATAGCTTACATGGAATTTGGATTCAGACTTGTGAAGGGTTCACACTTCTTTTCAGCTGTGCTAAATTCCCTTTCTTTCCCCCAGATGTCAAACAAAGAGGCTGTGTGTCTGAGGTGTTGCCTAAAAATGCTCCACACTGTGGCTTTAATTAACTTTTAATGTTTCAAATTAATTAGAAGCTCACAGAGCCATGACATCACCACCTGAGCTTTCTCAAAGCGTTTAAGCTCACACTAATCTTGTTGTATATAAACTTTTTAATATGAAGAAAGTAAAATACCTATTTTATTATTCTCGGTTTAAGGAAATAGATATATATTTGGTGATTTTAATTAAAAAAAAATCAGTTCTGCAACAGGAAATTTTTATTCTATTTCCTATCAGGCAATGAGGAAAAGAATCATTTGTCTAGTTGCACCAAGTGTTTAAATATCTGGTTTCAACTGTAATTCCCACGCGGGCACACCCCAATGTCCACTCTCAACAAAAGCTCTATATTTTAACTACACTTGACATCCCACAACTTAGCTTCTCTGGGCAGCCTAATTACTGTCCGCATGCATGCAGCTCTGAAGGACCGCGCAGCGTTGGAGCGTCTTTCCCTCTGCCAGTGACAGTTGGTTTGTCAGAGGCCAGGCAGAAGAATAGCATGTGGCCGAGGGGAGGGGATTAGCATTCACATGGCACCTGTTGCCAGCCAGTGTGCCCATGCAGGCTAAAGATAATTACAGTGATTTTGTGGAGGAGTGGAGTGCAGGGGTAATTGTAGTTTTGGCGAAGCGAAAGGGAGAGGAGAGAGGACGGAGCACGAGGCTTTCACTATCTCACCACTGCAGCGCTGTTGACGCCTTGTGTGTGTGTTTATCGAATTCACACAGAACGAAACAGCTCTGAGTGAATCTGAGAAAGGCAACCGCACACACATGCTATAAATCTAATTAAAACTTAGTTGCCATAGAAACACCTTGCTGGACATGTGTTGGGCTACAGCCGGCAAATGCTCAAAATTATAACAAGTGTAGGATTTTTGAAGACTTTTGTCTCAGTCTATAGATCCACCATGACAAAACACAAGTTTTCAGTCATAAGGCAGTTGCCTCTGCTTACTCACTTAGCAAGCCTGTTGTGCCATCATTTCAGCCATTACAAATTATGTTATTTAGTAAACGTCTGCCTCGGCACCCAAGGGATAGCAGCGAGCGTGGGAGTAGGGGGTTGGATGAAGGGAACATATAATATTACATAAAGCGTTAGCACGGTGTAAAGCTTCAATGATTGGTGTTAAGGTTTTCATTACACAAAATGAGTAATTGCTTGTCATTTGGAGCTGGCATATCCCACAATCATCCTCACTTCTGTGCCATCAATCAAGCGTTTAAGTGCTGATGACTCTGCTCACATTTAAAGCAGGCCAGCCGAGCCACAATGCACTGGGGAAACTCATTGTTTGCTTCGTTACTCCTCAGAGCATCGCTACTGTTTGTGTGTGAGTGTGGATGTTCTTGTATCTTGTGAGAGCACCTTGTGTCTGTGTGTCGGGGTGTTTCAGAGTACTAATGTGAATGTTTGAGCAGAAATAACACTGGGATGTGGTCTTGCTTCTCTAAATAGCACCTGATTCTGCAGCTTGTGACACATAGGATGTTGGTAAGAAGAAGCTTATGTAGCGTGCCTGTGCACAAAGAAAATATCCATGTCCATGAGAATATCCATGTATATATTTGGCTTTGGTTTTCGTCTTGTTTTCTCATGTGTTGATTCTAAAAAACACCAAAACATATTTGGGAATTATTTGAAATTGATAGAAATTCATGAAAATAAAACTGTTTTAGATTTTAAATTATGTAGATGGCATGTTAGTCTGAATAATGCAGGACTAACAGAGTCATCGAAAATAGAGTAAATTAATCAGATAACAGGGATTATGACTCAAAATCATCTTTTAAAAAGAAAATTTCTTATAGCTGCCAGTTCTCGAAATTGTAATGCTATAAACTGCTCTTTTGAGACAAAACAAAGAGGAGCTGTAGTTGAGTACAAGGACTGAACATATTGTACAGTGTATGCCCGGTCCAGTTGTATATTGCATGTCTGCATCTTATTCAGAATTAGCATGAGCCTATTGGCTGCTTCTCCAGTTAATACTTTCCTATTTTCACCTGTTAGTTTGAGTGAATGGCTCTGTCTTAAGAGGATTGCTGTTATGCCAATGTTTAGGTTGTTGCATTGATAGTGCTCAAAGAATTCTTCAAAGCGTGAGATAATTCAACTCTGCTTTATTTTGTTAATGTTAATTCTAATTTCTATTTAATTCCTAATTCTGTTTGTTCTACAATTTATTTCAAGACAAGATTTATGTGACGGCTATTGCAAGATCAATCCACATCCACTGAAGTGCAGGCTTATAAAAAAAAGTTCTGACAAACTCAGGCTAGTTTTAACATCTTATATGATTATAAAATAATTACAAAATATAGTATATGAATGAGAGAAGGGTGAAAATGAAGCATGTTTTCATCACATATATTCAGGCTATGATTTTTTGGACCATGCCAACATTTTTATTTTATTTTTATTTATTTTTTATCAAACACGTTCCATATTAAGTAAATAACTGAACCCTTTTCAAACAAAAAGGGTTGAACTGTTTGTTAAATTATAGCAAATCAACAACCTTCAGCCTCCATTTATGACTGCTGTGTTGAGCTGTCATACCATTGGCTGGCAGGCTTTTGTTTATCATAAAAAATTTTTATTTTTTATTTTTTTGGGGGGGGGCTGACTTTGACTCTCTTTTCATTTTGAAAATAGAATTAACTATGTTCCATCCTGTAAAGGCTTCAGGTAAGGTTTAAATTGCATGTTTCTCACTGACATTCAGCCTTTTATTACATTTTCTTAAAACAAAATCCTGATGTTTGTTATGTCCTCCTAATAGAAAATCCTGTTAACTCTGTTGTAGTGTGGTCTTGCAAGTGAGGGCCATTTCATTTTGGAAAAAATTGAGATTGCTGATTGGTCAGTTTCTGAAAAGACTTTAAGGCTGATTAATGTGTGACAGGCATCACATTAATTACACGCACACACGCACACACACACACACACACACACTGGGAAAAATTGGACAATTTCCAAATAAATTACTTCACTGGATATTTTTTGGATGTCAATGTGAAATGTGATTCATTTTAACAAAAACCTTTCAAAATCACCTTTTTCACTTTACCGTTTGTCTCAGCTTCAAAATGTAAACAGGATATACAAAAATGGGGAATCTATAGTTCAGTTTTTCCATCTCCAGAATTTTATGACAAAGCTTGTTACATATTTCATCCCAATCAAGGATACCACCTCCTCCTTTTGTAAAATCAGCATCGTTTAAAATGTTCAAGGATACTTTTTTGCAAAGGGCTGTAAAGCAACAACCCTCAGAGTCACTTCATTTGATCTGTGGTGGTTTATTTAGGCCAAGAATTCATCCAATAGCTCAGTAATATCAGAGTAGTTGGGAGTCATCACTGCCTATAACCCTCTTTATGGAGGACAGTAGGCAAACAGCTGCTCACCCCCTCCAACACACAATCCCACACACCGGCATTCTCCCTGATGTGGACAAGAACGGCAGAGAGAAGAGTGGGACAGCAGATGAGGGAAAAGGGATGGAGAGTAGAGAGATGGAGGCACACCATGCCAGTCAACCAAATGATTTACTCAGTAAAGTAAAACTCAAGTGGAACAACAGCTAAGTCTCCAGTCGAGCCTGAGCCATCATCTCTGTCTCTCCCCTCCCTTCTCATCTCTCTCCCTCATCCCCTCTTTGCTCCCAATTCCTACCAAATCTCAAGCTTGGTTTGACAGCAATAAAGTGTGCTGCTCAGGCAGGGAGAGCAAGTAATATACCTTTTTCATACAGATGATTTTTGCCAGAAGGCAGATGAAAAATATAGTGTGCAAAACGACGGTAAAGAAACAGGCAACAAACTATATAGAAAATGCAGCTAGATGGACACAACAATGCATTAAATATTTCCGAAAAAAATTGAATATTTGATCTGGTAGCCAGGACTATAAGCAATGTAAACCATCAGGAATCTTTCTCTGCTATAAGCCCCTGTCATAATCTCTGAGTTGTGTGGAAGCCGGTCCTCTTGTTTATGTGTGTTGCAGCAGAGTCTGAAAAGTTGTCTTCTCATTGCAAGAAAAGGAGGACAACTTTTCAGACAAATAGATAGACGGGCTGACGGAAAAGCAGCATGAAAACCAAGGTGGAGCCAAGGGTCGAGCCAAAGTAAAGAGGTATTCATAACCAGCACAGGGCCAAAACCAACGCTGCAAGAGATCAATAGCTTAATGGAATTAGCTTGCCTTTAAAACATGGCTGCCAATCATATTTACTGAAAGCTGTTTATGTTTGCTTTGAACCTTCACTCAATATTCACAGGCTTTGCAGAAAATCAAAGGCGACCACAAAAAACAAAACAAACAAAAGTGCCATGGTGCTTTTACACAGCTGGAACTGCCTGCATATATCCAGCACTGCTGAAAAAGCTGCTATTATCTAGCCTGCGTTCACACAGAATAGGATACTGATCCTCCCTGGCAAGGATATATTTAGAGTAAAAATAAATACATTTTGATTCCTCTTGTTATTATTCTAGAAAAAAATATATAAAAACATGTAAACGAAGAAGTTTGGAAATCAGGAAGCATGTTTATTATTTTTTACTATTCCAGCATCATGTTTGAGATGAAAAGGATCCTGCCACAAGATGTCACTATATACATCTTTCTGCCTCTTTAACTCAAGCAGTGATTAGGTCCTCAACTTACGAAATATAACCATACCCTGTGAATATTTGCAAAAAGTTCATTTAAACTTTAACTTTCTGAAAATCTACAGTTTTATTTGTCTATGTTTATAAATGAAACAACAAAATGTTTATTCTTTCTTTATATAATTTTCAAATTAGTGAGAATTTAAAAATCTAATCTTTACATGTGTTCTCTGGCAAAGAGCAGGGAGTCCAATTAGCTCTTTATACATCTAAATAGATCGTTCCTTTTATGCTTGAATAAAAGCCATCAGAGAGGTGACACATTAAGACTTGCATTTTGCACATAAATAAATCCTTCCGCATCTCCACACTAGGGCACACAGAGAGAGCCAAGCTCACCACAGGAATGGCGGGTGCGGCAAGCGATTAAGGGCACGGAACAGATGCCCACCTGCTCCCCCTGAACCTGGCCATGCCTCAGCTTTGCCAAGGTGCCCAGGGTTGCCCCTGGGTGCCTTAATACACTGTTTCCATCTGTTGCCTTGAAAGTGAAGGGCAGAGATGTCCAAGTGCATGGGCATTAGCTGCATCCGTTCTCTGTCCACCCTCCTCCTCCTGCAAGCCTGCCATCTATGTAGCATCCACCTACCAATCTGCTCTGAAAGGAAAATTGTACATTATTGGAGCAACACAATGCCCGAGTCTTCCTTTCAAGCCATCACACCAACAAAGCAGAGTCTCCAGCTTTCAACTGACAGTGCAGCTATGTACATTTAGCATAATGATGGCTGTGAGCAAAGAGATGAAGAATGCAGGCCCAGCATGTCTCCTTTGATTTAGCTCAATCTCATCCACTTATCAAAGAAAGGCCTGTATTTGCACAAAGAACAAAACAGCAGCCGGATGGAAAAAAAAAAGGTCAACTCATGTTGAGAAAGCAGGACGTTTACAGAGAGGGAAAAAAACATTAATAAGTGCATATAGCTGATCTGCCTGTCAATCATAGAGCAATGTTTCTAGATGTTTCCTCCTCTCTTCCATACTCAGGAATTAAATGATGATTATCAGAACAAAGCCTGACTTTATTCTAATTACCTTGTAAATAAACTAGCTTGTCATTACTTTTCAAACCAATTACAGGCTGCCTAATGGTAGTGCTTAATTAGCAGACACTTTAGCAGGAAAAAAGAGGGAGGGGGAGAATTAGATGAATGGAAACAAAAAACAAAAACGTTAGTAAGGGAGGGACTGGATTTACTATGTAATTATACAGATCAGATGGTTTTTTTGTTGTTGTTTCTTTTCAGTTTTTGCTGTTATTATTCTATTTCCTGTTTGGTTTTGCAGAAATGCTACAATAGAGTCCGGACCCCTTTCTGTCTTTTTTCTTTCTGTTGTGTGGGCAGTAGACAATGCAATGCTCTGCAGGTGGTTGTGTGGAACCCTAATAGCAGTGTGGCAGCCTTGAACCTCACAGCTGGAACACAGGAAATAGCAGACTAGCATGATGGCCAGCCCACCCGTCTTTAACAACGCCTCTTCTCTGCACAATAGCCATCTGCATAACTCTAATCCACCCTTGTCAGCAGCCCATTATTAGCATTAATCACACAGATCCAATCAGCTCTGATCAGTGACCAGCTCGGTTGAAGGTTTTAGGTATTTCTAGTTTTAGTGAGGTGTTTAAAACTAAACCTAAAAAAATAATAAGTTTTTTATTTCTTACAAATTTCGTAGTTTATTAATCTTTTAACATTTTTAAATTCAATTTTAGATTCAAACTTAAAAAAAGAAAGCAAAGAATATGGAAATAGACTTAAATAAATATTTTACCAAATTAAAACTAACAAACAGAATAAGTGAATTATGTGTCTGTTTTTTTTTCTCCTTTCATAATTCTAAGGAAGAGGTTTGGAATTGTAAAAAAAAAAGCAGAATTAGAACTTCTATATGCACATCTTCTTTCTGATTTGATTATTTTCCTCTCCTATAGACATACAAACAGACAGACGGAAAGACAGACAGCCAGCAGGAAGATTGAATGTTTTACAGCAAGTTAATTGTTTTATCTTATCGGCCATGAAATATGCCGAATTTGGAAATGTTGATACTCTTGATGCTAAAGACATTTTAAATAACTCTGTAATCAGTTTGTCTTAAAACTGTCTCTCACAATGGTTGCTTAATGTTCCTTTTGCTCCTGTTATATTTATATTTATCTATATTTATAATTTTGTCATCATTTTTATCTGTTATATTGATTAGGGCTTAAACAATTAATCGGATTAATCATGATTAATTGGTTATTGAAATAATCGTCAACCAATTTAATAATCGATTAATGATTAACTGCAGTATAGAGACTGTAAAACATGAATTTGGCTGTCAGAGCAACCCACTTAGAACAGTAATCAAAAGCATCAAAATTGTAAAAAAAAAAAAAAAAATTATAAACATTTTTGCATTGAAGATAAAAAAACATTTTTGTCTGTCAATATGCTCTAACCAGAGCTCCATTGTCATGAACCGAGGACAGATGGACCCAGTATTCAAGGAGAGACAGTCAGGGGAAAACCAAACTCTAGGAGCCAAGGAGAGACGAGGTAAGCAGACAGACGTTAGACAAGGATCCAGCAAACAGGAACTGAAAAGGGAGGCTTTTAAAGGGGATAGAGACAAAGAGAGGGCTAACGAGGGGATTGTAAACAGGTGAGGGCAGAGCAGAAAACAGAGCAAGGGAAAGAGGACACAAGAGGGCAGCAGAGGACAACAAATGGAAAACCAAGACTGTGACATCCATAAGTTAAGATGTTTTAGTTTTAAACTTTTTTGCTTAAGTAAAAATCTTCTTCAAGGAACCTTTTGCTGTGCAATTTTTCATTGATTAATCGAAAACATATTCGATAAATTAATTGATTTGCAAAATCGATTTTTGCAAAAATTTACAAACCTAATATTTAAATATTTTTTGTTATGTTAATGGCTTTTCTTAGGTTTCTAAATCAGCCAAACATTTTTCAATCTAGACACATGAACCACACCTTAGAAATTGCAATCACTGAAAATCCACCACAGACATCAATTTATAGCTTCTCTCAACATTAGAGTACAATTTCACTATATCATTTTGTCGGTTAATAACTTTTGATTCGGGATGTCTTTGAGAATTGACAGACACATCAAAAATAAAACATAAACCCATTTTCCAGATGGGAATCTTTGGGAGCAGAACAACGAACGAACGAACCTCTGTAATTTACAGATATTCTCTGTACCCTTGAAGGTACCACTAAAAACTATCAAGCCTTTTTACGTAGAAGTCCTGTAAATATGGCAAAAGGCAAATTAATATACAGTATATATGAACTGTAAAGAAAGACATATATGACACCACATTCTTATTTGCTGATGGGCTAAAAAAAACAAATCATAAGCTTGCCTGTTAGCTGTGACACATATTTCCCATTACAAAGACGCTCAGACTAAGTGTGAAACACATTAGGGAAGAAAGACGAAAACAGCTGTAACGATCTCCAAGCTGACAGGAGTGTTGGCCTATTCCATGGAGACATGGTGGAAAAAAAACTCTTTCCACAGTACATCTTACTGTGTAAGTGTGGGGAGGAGGGGGCATTACAACCATTTTAAAGCCTAAGAGAGAGGAAGATCTGTACTAACTGAGATTAGACACTTGTCATTCACAGTAAAGAAGAGATGGATGGACGGGTGCAGAGGTGATGGTTGAAGGAATAGCCATGATGGTGGCAGCAGTGTTATACTGGCGCTCAGAGTTTAATATAAGAATTCTGCCAGTATAATTGCATTTCAGCCCTTATCCTCTGCTGCATCAGGCCTCGTTTGGCGACAGTTTCGGGTGCTTTATCTGCCGCCATTCTCTTCCTATCTGGGCTCAATCAAATTTGCTCCGGCTGGCAAGGGACAGAGAAGGGAGGAATACAGCAACGATAAGGGTCGGGTCTGGTATTTTTTTTTATTTTTATATGTGGAAGGATTTTTTCTTTTTTTTTAAATGAACAGTTTTCCTGGCATGCTTATCTTGCTTTCATTAGTGGACTGTCATAATGTTAAGGCAGCCACAGGGTAAGGCGGGAGTGAAACAAGTAGACAGGCTGTTAAGAGTACAACCAGAGTCATGAGTTAAGATTGGAAGTTGGAAAATTTAAAACTATAGCCAGGTTGGGACCTTTGATATCTAGTAATTATCTCATGAATATTGGTCTAATTAAAGCAGGTGATGAAAAATAAAATCAATATGTGCTGTATTTTTGACTTGGTAGACAACTTCCACTATTTAATAACAACTAAATCCTATTTTTTTTTTCTCTGTTTCCTGTCTGGCAATGTGGCTATAGGAATTGTCTTAATGCCAGAAATAGCCCAATAGATTTTAATTCTCACAAGTGAAGCATTATCGCCTTTGCCATAGTACTCTGCTGGATTTATATATGTGAATAGTTTTATATGGTTTAATAGGTAATAATTCATGTTATGAGGACATGACAAAAAAAACAACTAAATCCTATTTAAAATTAGGTGAGCTGCATTATTGTTGAAAGATTTCTCTACCTCAGTAATGGTGCGAATAGTAGTCAGTCTCCCCATACATTGGTAGAGAACGTACCATTTGGGTAATATTTTTTGTTGGCCATTATTTCCTTTTCATTCTTTCGTATTGTTAACACTAAGAAATTATTGATGAAGAAACTGCTGTTTCAAACATGTTTAATGTTTTAACATAATAATGATTCTGTTCTGTTTTAGCCTTAAGTATTTAGGGTTTATTAGGGTTTTTGGTTTTACCTTAAAAAGTGGAAACAGATAGCTAAAGATTATGGTGAAGTACAGAGAAAAAAATTAACAATTAACAGTGATTGAGAACTTATTTTCTCAAGCAGTGTTCCTGTTTTTTGGTCATATATTATGATTATGATTTAGGAATCCTGATCCTTAATAACTAAAACATAAAACAAATGTGCTCACTCATTCACTCTTCTAGACATTTCTTTTTTTTTAAGGTTTGCTCTTTTGAGACCCTACCAGAACATTTCCACAACTAAGTGTAACATTTGTAGGGCGGAAACTAACGATTGTTTTGCAAATCAATTAATCTGAAAATTATATTTTCGATTAACAATCAGATAGCAAAAGATGATTTTTTACTAAATTAAATCAGATGGAACCAAAACTATTCCACTTGAGGAGTTCTGGATAGAGCATATTGACAGGCGAAAACATTTTTTTTATCTTAAATGCAAAATATTTACATTCTTTTTTTACTTTTTATATAATTGGTGCTCTAATTGAGTTGCTCTGTCAGCTAAAGACATTTTATTGTATTTATACTGCAGTCAACGATTCATCGATTACAAAAATCGTTGACGATTATTTCAAACATCAATTAATCAATATTAATCCGATTTATTGGTTCAGCCCTAAACATTTGACAAGGCCATTGCAACACCTAAATGTGTATTTATTTATTTATCAACCATTCTTTTTTATTTTCCAGTTCATGAAACAATTTTATCCCAAGCTTGACCTGTTGGACAAATGATTTCACATTTAGCTGTAGAAAACCATGTTATTATGTATATGGTTGAATCAATACCTGCGAGGTGCCCAGTTCCTGTGGTTAAGAAACAACCTCAAATTATCAGCCAACCATGCTTGACAGATGGTATGAGGGGATTTTGCTGTTACGCTGTGTTTGTTTTGTTTTTGCCAAACATAGCTATGGTTATTATGAGTACATTTTATCTTGTCTGAAGTCATCTTTCCCATGGCCTCAGTCACAGAAGTTTTGTAATTCATTCAATCCTGCAAAGACTCAATGAAGCAATTGTTTTCAAAGAAATGAAGTGTTATCCTCAATAAATGTAACATGTGACATTAAAACTCAGAGTTCATAAAGTTTGAGAAGGAGCTATTACTTTTTTTTTTTACTGTTTTTCTCTGCTACTTCCACATTATTATAAAGCAGGCGTATATATATATA
>NW_015151226.1:286331-343578 GCF_000732505.1 Cyprinodon variegatus | reverse complement strand
TTTATAATGTATTCTTTATACTAGTTTCCTACACTATTAAAAAAAAAAAGTCTAATCAACAAAGACATTCGCGACCCCCATGCTGTACCTCAGTGGACCCCCTAGGGATCGCAGACCCCCTGTTGAAGGCCTTCGTTATACAGTTCCATCTGTAACGGAATTTTTTCAGACTCACAGAATTTTTTTTTATCTTCTTTTTGAATACTGAACTTCAAAATGTTTGGCTATGGCCATAAAGAACATCCCATATGGACTAACAACAAATGTCTCTCTGAGATCTTTGCTAATCTAACTTGGCCTTTAGTTAACAAACCCATATGCTCAAGAGCAACACACTGCCCAGATTCCTGGTTAAGTCAAGGTGGAACATTTCTTCATCAGTTAATTAAGAGATAAAGAAAAATCAAGAATGTATTTTGATTCAAATTTACAATAGTTGACATAAAAGTTAAATTATTTTAGAGCATGTTAGTGATGACTAAGATGAATAACTATCCTTTTAGATAGTCATTTCACATTTTTCTGACAGCTTGAAGGACTTTTTTTGTCTATTTTTTTTATTTAATCACTCTTCCATACAGGATCTAGCTCATGAAAAAGAAACAAGAAATTTCATGCATTTAGAGATGAAGCAGCAAGGGAAAAAATAGAATGAACTATATTAAATCACAATCATGCCTGTTGTCAAATTAGCTGACATAATATGATGTATCAGCCACCTACTGGGGGACAAGAGAAGAACATACCCATGCAGCTGAAGTAGCACACGTACACATAGGACCTTTCAAATACTTCCTGTGTAGGAGGTACTGTATGTGAAAAGTCGATGCAGTATCCACTTTAGAATGCATTCTTCCTTATACCATGAAAAAATGGCTTCCTCCATGTTCAAAATATTCCTGCAATCTTCGCTGAACTAGTAATTGCGTTGTCTATAAGAAAAGTATTAAAAGACTGCATAGCAATGTGAATGTGGTTTGTACCTCAAGGCTGTTCATTCTTATGTAGAATATATTTGTGTCTATATTTTTTGTTTTTGTATGCCTTTTCCCACATTGTATCTTGAGTATTTAGTTTTACCTTGCATGGTCAAATAATTTATTTTGGCGTGAAAGAAAAATAACCCTTTGAATCAGAAAATTAAATAAGCACACACAGATAAATTCTCCAAGTAAGAGAGAAGCCCTCAGGGCACAAAGATGGATTTGAATTTTAAGGTTAATTTGTGCAAAAGAAATACAAAACACAGTATCTGGCCTTGAAGAAATACTGCCCTCAGAGGCATGCTGTATTACAAGCCGACATGTCTCGGCAACAAAAACTGGATCTGATTTTAAATTAAAAGTTGCATGTAAATTGCAGAACAACTCATTTAAATGCAGCAGCTAACAGACCTTTGAATAAGTGCAACAGTTCTCTGTATGCAGTACAGATTCTATATATTTAGAGATTCCCTTTTACCTGGAAGATTCTGATTTTCTGTGTTCTTTGAAATTTAATCTGACCAATTTGGTTTTAATCAAATCTAATGTTCCTTTCTAAGGATTATAGCCCAACACAGAGAACAAAATGGTCAATGGAGCACTTCTGATTAAAATTGTTAATTTGTTTTTGCATTTTAAACAATGGTTCTTAAGTTTGAATACACTTAATGACTAGAAGGAAAGTGTAACTCTCAGCCTTTTTCCTCTCATTCATCTATCAGAGCTACAGTTGCTGAGATTGGGTGATTCTACCATCCTGATTAATTAGTGCATACCTAATTACATTGCAATATGTAAACTGCAAAAGATAAGGTCATATCAAACGTTACAGTCTTTTAAATTTCACTCTCCGATATCAGCAACTTTAAATTGGATAATTCTGAGGTTTTTACAAGGCTCAGTAGTTGCAGCCTCTTATTTTAGTTTTTCAAACACAGAACTATGTAACTTTGTGCAAAAGCTATTCGGCATTGGGGATGGGGTATGTAAGGTACTTTATCATACCATGTCAGGGGGTAAATTGAGCGCAGATTTGAGAAAGAATTAAAATGAGTCGAAATGAGCATGAAGTACATTTTTGTTCCTGGCTTGCAGTTTGTCTATATTTGGGCACGAGAACATTTAATAACGCAATCACGTTACGCAGTTGCACTTCAAAGTATTTACTGAATCATCGCCTAGGGCTAGGATTTAAATTTTGAATAAATGTGTTTATGGATGAGGCAGGTAGCGATGGATTTAATCTGACAGATTGGAACAGAGGAGAAGGATGCATGCTCCAGCCCAGGTGAAGGTTACCATAGCCCCCACAGGGCATCAGTCTCCAAGACAGAATGCGACAGACAGATGGAAAGAAAGTGAGAGCCGGGACAGAGGGAGTAACTAAAGACAGACTTATGTGGGGGGGGGAGTGAGAACGAATGTAAAAGGAGATGAGGACTGGCTAGATCAATAGAGAAGCGTTTCCATGACAACGGGTCATTGAGAGCCATTATTGTCACTTTTTTTTCTTCCTTTTGTCACACTCTTGATGAAAAATTATGTGAAAACAAAATATAAATGAGATGTCATTTCATGAAAATGAAAGTGGATGCTGTGGCGCTGGAGGATGAAGTAACATCACATACCTCTCTTTGAGTAGGCTTGATTGAACGAACAGAAACCATTTTCTGCAAACAATTTGTTGAGGCTTAAAGTGAGATTGCTGTTGGCAAATGAAAAGGTGGATGGATTAGGGCGAACAATGTCCAATCAGACTAAAGAGGCCTCGACTGCGGGTTTAAAGGGGAAATCAGTATGTGGTAATCAAAACCTCGGAGATGGGCACCAACATCACATGTACGGTAAATAAAAATGAAAGGCTTACTCGTCGATCACTCAACCTGTGTAAAAGAAAAAGAAAAAAACGTGTATGTATTAATATATGTGTATTTATATTAAAAGGCCTTTCAAGATGGTTGACTGGAATATAAATTATGGTGTTTGGATTTGCTGTGGTTAGAAATTACCCACCAATAACTGCTGTTGTTATTAGCTCCTAGAATTCCATCTGAGATTATGTCTTTTACAGCCCGTGCTCTAATCACCTCGCATCTATGCAATCCATTTTCAGCTGAAGAGAAGGCATCGTCTTCCCCAAGCCCAGATGGTGTCATTATTCTGGTAAGGCTGAGTGATTATAGACTGCTCTCACTGGGAGAAACAATAGTTGAGAGTACTGTAGGCTTTTTTTTATGACACTTTTCTCCTTACTTTTCTCACTTAAATGCCATTGTTTCCATTCTGCATTCTTACATCCTTTCTGCATCTTCTTTTGTACAAAAAGGCAATTCCTGAAAATACATTTTGGGCTTATTTTTCTTTACATTTGGTGCATTTTAATAGTATCTACAACCCTACCCTTCATATTTTGCGACATTACAAGATTTTACTGTGATTTATATCATTTGGATGTGATAGAAAAACACAAAGATGTGTAAATTATCACTTAGAATGAAAATGAGACATGGTTTTCCTCATTATTAACCAGATATGCACCTGGAACCGAGCTCCGATCACCAATCAGACAAGATCTTCAACTGCTTTATTATGAGAGTTACACAAGATGACAAAGTATCATGAACTGAACACTGTTATAGTGAAGGAGGTAGCTTAGATGAGGATATAATGTTGAAAATAACGTTGACAAGGAATGATGCTGGAATGTTCTCAAGAGGTTTGTGGGTATGGATGCACGATATTGGGATTTTGGCCGATATCCGATATGCCGATATTTTAAAACTCATGTAGCCGATAACCGACACAGATACCGATGTTAAAGCTGGAAAAAAATAAGTAGTCATTGAAAATAGCAGTTTTCTTATCCATTTCTGACACTTTGAAAAATAATATACTCAAATATATTTTCATATGCTGATATCAAATTGATTTTAAAAAACGCGGTATCGATCTATTTTACTTTCAAAATCTCGTGAAATTTCATCGTTCTTTTACAAAATCTCGTGATATTTTGCTAATTCTTGTGAGATTTTGTTAGTAAAATAGATCGATACCGCGTCAATATATCAACATATAAAAATAAGGCAACATTTCGATGGCATATAGCAATATTTCATTAGTAAAAGAGATTGATATGGTGTTTTTAAATGGCAATATATCAGCATATGAAGATATTGTGATATTTTAATGTATCAATATTTTTCCCTCGTCTTTAGAAGTTTTTAAGTTTTTTTGAAGTAGTAGTATTTACATATACAAGGTAGCTTGCTTATTTGCTTGTCACAACTACTAAGAACTGTTGATTGACTTGACAAAATCTCTTTTTCCTATTTAGTGCTCGCCAAACAGAAGCCTAGTTTAGGCATAGCATAGCGTGACTATGCATATTATATGGGCGTATTATGCTGGTAGTGTACATATCTTTTCTAATCAGAACGGAAAGCTGTCACATGTGATGTCACATACATAAAATGCTTTCTTTGCACTGTAACACATCAAGTCTATTTTCTTCTTAACAACTAAGTAGCATAGTTATGCAGCCTTCTACAGCCCTACATAAAACAGCTTTAAAAAAGGCATCTAATTTTTTAATAGAGTCAGGTGGTGCCTCAACGTAAATGTATCTGTTCTATGAGAGTTTAAGGGGTTTGATTTGTTCAGGGAAAAGTTGAGAAGTTTAAAGAGGCCTTGTCACATACTATGATTACAAATGTCTATACAGCTAGTTTACTCAGGTTGCGCAGAAAGGGTCTGCTGATTGAATTATGCCGCCCTGTTGGCTTTTTTATTGTGTTTTGTGTTGTACATGTTGTATACCTCTATTTAGTAGTATGTAAAGCACTCTTTTATTATATTTCTCATAAAAAGACTGCATGACTGGAGGTACAATATTGTGCATGCATGCAATGGGTAAAAGAAGAAAAGCTGTTTCCCAAAGACATATATTATCTTTCTATGGGAGAGCAGTGAAACAAAGTGAGTCCGTAACACCAAGTTAAAGTGTTAAAAAAAGATAAAAAGTCCAGGATAAAGTTTGAAAAGGCTTAAAAAAACATTTTTTTAAATAGTGTAGGAAACTAGTATAAAGAATACATTATAAACATTGGTGTCTAATGAAGCGGGAGCTAAAGCTGCGGGAGCATTCAGATTTCCCTGCCAAGTTGATGGATGCATGAGTACAAGCCTTTACTAGTTCTGATGCGAGTGATAACGATGCTATTCATAGGCTCTTAGCTATATTGATGGAAGATTTACACTAAGGGTGTCAAACTCCAGTCCTAGAATGTTTAGTTTTGTCTCTGCTTTAACACGCCTGAATCAAATAAATTGTCTGACATCAGTAGGATCAGTAGGATCTAGATTTTAGTCTGTTGGATCAGGGATATAGCTAATAGTTGAAGGATACCAGCCCTTGAGGAAAGAGGTTTGACACCCCTGGTTTTCACAGTAATTAAAGTGCACAGATGGTGCAAAACAATGTTCATGCTGAAATTCTTGTCAGGCTTCAAAAAACGAACGCGATTAAAACAAATGTTTGGCATATACAGTTTATTTGATGATGAAAATATGTTTTTTTAATTGTGTACCTGATTTGGCCCACTTAAATTGGGGTTAGGCTGCAAAACAAATTCGCACTAAAAATGGAAAGAGTTTTGGACAAAGCATATCTGCCTATGGTAATTTACTGATATTGACAGAATAGACAAGAGGTATTGATCAGAAAAGCAGCCAAGAGGCCGAAGTCAACTCTGGAGGAGCTGCAAAGAAGTACAGCTCGGATTGGAGAATATATAGACTTGGCAACTTATGTACACTTTACATCTGGTTTCCCTATTTGGAAAGCCATAAAAAAGCTGAAATAGACTAAATAAGAGACTAAATATATCCCCCCTGTATGAATTTTGGCCATTTCATACAGATACAGATCTAGAATTCTCTTCATTATCCAGACCGATGCAATATCAATATTGGATCACTGCATCTTTAGTACAGATGCATATGCATATGATACATATGCAATTTAGTTTGTGAAGAACTTTGAAAATAATGTATTATTGTCTTTTAGCTTTAGAATTGTGTGCTGCGTAATGTTGATCAATTGATTAACATTTCATTGAAATACATGGGGAAAAAAACTTGATAAATTCAAAAGGTTTGTAAACTTGTGCAAGGCACTGTAAAACCAAGCCCTAAGACATATGCAGACTCACAGCCCAATCTAAAGTCTTTGGCAGACTGAGATAGGGAGCAGCTGAGCAGAAGTCTTCAGTGTGGCACGGTCACACCGCATCAGACAGGGATTTTGTTGCCAGGCAATATCTTATCATTCTTACAGCGGGCAAGGAGAGAGAAGTAATTTCTCAGACAAAGGTCAACAAGTTGAAAGTGTGATGGAGGGCCATGACACACCTATCACAGTACTGACAAACCAAGAGCCGGTGCAGAGGAAGGGGGATGTAAGGACAACAGAAAAAAAAGATGAAACTAAAGGCTGCAAAGACAAATACACCACCAAGAAGAGGGTACATGGGTGAAAGTAAATATATAAAACAAAATTAAAGATAAAGAGAAGCAAAGGAAGTCAGTGGGCTGAAACACAATGGAAGAGAAAAATGATTGGGTAGGGATAGCAATTTGTTATCCTGTGAGAAGTTGGCTTTCGGGATTGGGGAGAGACACGTGTGTGTGGAAGTATTTTGTAAAATATCCTACATGTGGTGACTTACAGGTACATATGGGGACATTAAGCTGGTCCCGATATGGTTAAGTTCTGTCCTTTTAGTTGGAGTTTATTGTACCATGAGTACCCCTCTCAGTCAGAAGTATTAATGATTGTCCAAATTGGAATGTACAATACTTGATTGTAAAACAAAACTATTTAACTTTATCTTTTAACTTGAAAATGTAATTGTTTGGCATTTTATGTTTCCATCTAAAAAAAATCAGTAATATGTTGCCAGAAAGTTAGTAAGAAATCGAAATAAATACAAAATATAATCATATTATAAACCTGTATTTATAAAACTGGAGCTCCCCTGAGTAAACTTATGATACAAAATACAGAAAAAAATAAAGTTAAACTGACTAAATTAGTTTTAGTTTGTTTTCATCGAGACACTTGAACCGCTTTGATTAGCTTCAATAGCTCAAAAAAACAGCTGATACCAGGCTGTTCTCTACATAGGGTCTGTTCCTCTGCTTGGTTTGGATGTGTGTCAAAGCTGAAGGTGAACTCAAACATATAGGAAAAACTTATTTTTTGACTGATTAAAGTTTGTTTCATTTTTCAATTTGGTCCTCAGAAGGCAAAACAGATCCCAGCACTCTTTTATTCTACTAGCTGAGAAATACAATGTGTTTATGTTTTGTTTTTGTCATTACACTGTCACAAGTACAGAAGGTTCTTTGCACAGGTACAGTTTGTTTCGAACTTACAAACTCCTGATTCCAAGCCCTATGCAATAACCACTAGGCCACCACTCCCCACTATCATGTACCCCTTGCAATGCAGTCTCGTACCACTAGGAGTACAAGTACCCCTGGTTGGGAATCACTGTTTTAAGGAATCACTATACAATATGTGTTCCATGCACAAAGCAACTTTAGCTGAGAACATTTAGTTTTTCAGAAAGTCATGCAATATCTACATTATAAAATAAGCAAGAATGTACATTGCGCAACTTTAAAGTGGTGAGAAACCTAGAACACAAAGGTTACACTGACAACCTAGACATAGAGTGGCAAACATCCTAGTTTTATTTTATAAAAATGTATCAGTCCCTTCAACTTGAATTTTTTACTTTAACAGATTCTTCGAAGAAAGCAAAAGGAACATTTCTTTTAGTACTTTCTCCTTTTATGAGTCTCTATAACATCCTGCCACCTCTCCAAACCAACTTCCACACCATCACTCTAATTCTGAAGTTATTTTTAACAGATCTTTGCCCCTTGCAGTATTTTCATGACATTTTTCAAATGTCTTGTTTGTTTTTGCTCTCCTTTCTCTGATGACAGACGCTTTCCTTTTCTCAAGCAGACGCCCATAGTTCCCTAGCAGCAGCATCTGCTTATGTAACTCAGTTAGCTTGAGTATTTCAGATGCTGGTTTTTGCTCCCGGTATCTCTCTGTTTTCTCTTCACTCTTGTTCCTCTCCGTGTCATATCTCCGAGCCTCTGTTGTTCCTATCTGCTGTATATTTTTGTGTATTTGCATTTTAACATAATTTGGTTTTATGGCTGTCTCTCGCTCTTCACGTTCACCTCGTCTTTCTGCCCTCCGACCATTTCCTGTCCGTGCTCATTTTCATTCTCTGTTGTTCAACTCTTTACTCATGCTATTTTTTATCAGCTTCCCTTTTTTGCCTTTCCTTTTCCTTTCTGTCTTTTTCACAGCACTGTGGCTCTCATGCTCTGCTCTACTCACACCTCTTTCAGCAAGTCTGAGATGAGAATTGCAAGATGCCAGCAAGAAAAGAGAGAGAGAGGGTGGCAAGGGTAGAGTGCCATCTCTACATAGTATTCACACTTCCTCTGTGGAGGATGTGCAGAATGTTTGGAGGGAAGAAATGTGGATATACTTATCTAATGTATAAATATCCAACCTGATGTAAGTCAGTACTTCAGGCCAATGATAATGCAACAGAAAAACTGAGCATTTTCCTATTTGTTGGAATTTTCAATGTTATTGCTTAATAAATGAATGAACAATAGACTCCATAAACAGCAATTTTTAAATGTTTAAATTGATTTTCTTTTGGATTTTGGTCTGGGTGACCTGTAAGGTAAAAAGCTACATATGACATGTTGCATTGGGACAATCTAGCAAGAGCACCCTCTTCTGTATTTTTGCTGAAATTTGCTGGAATGAGTGAGACTCATTAGAGTTTCCTTTCCTATATGTTTATCTTTTTCTAAAATGATGTAAAGTTCATCAGTTTTCCTGTCAACAGTTGGATCTCTGCAGCTCTTCTTACCACTGGCTTCAAGATTGCGTTTCTGATGCTTCCTCTGCATGAATAGCCAGACAGCCTCTACAGTTAGCCATGTCATGGTGGGTCTTTTTCCTTGTTTTTAACACTCTGAATTTTGATGATGTCTTGATCAGCATTCTAGCAAATGTCTGAGACATTCACACAGATTTATACTGAGGTTGAAATTACACAGATGACACTAAAAAACATGAACACAGTTAAGCACTAACTTTAGTTAAAATTATAATAATTTATACTGACGTCTTAGGAAAAAAAAAACAATAAGAACAAATTTGCCCTTGCAAAGCAATGTATTATTATAGTTAAGCATAATTTAGCATTAGCATTTAAACTGGTTTGCATCAGTAAATCCAAGTTTTATTCACAAAAACAAGCTTGAAATGCTCAACAAAGCAACCAAAGCTGTAATTTGGTGCCATCCAGGCCTCAGTATTGCTGAGAGGACAGCATCTCCGTCTGTGCACCAGAACATGGCACAGTGCCTAGACTTCTCATAAGGATGTGAGGAGTGAGAGTGGAGGAGAGTGGAAGAGAATTGGTAATGCTCTCCCCTAGCATACAGTGAGCCGCATGGAGGAGCCAGATAAGACACCCTGGCCCCTGCGCTGCCTGCTGGAGTAAAGCTTCTCCACCAACGCGAGCAATGACTGCGAGGCTTTGGCCGACGCTCCGCTCCATCCATCTATAGCCCAGTGATGCCTCTATTACAATGCCTGCCCCACAGCTACACAGGCCCTCACCAGCTGCACAGGATTATAATTAGAAGAACCATGACGTGCCCTGGACACTGGCAATTGATCGGACTGACAGCCCAATATTTTCACCAGGGAAATAAACCTGAATTTGCTCCTGAGTCTAAAGCTGGGACGTGGGTGCAAGGTGTGCAAGAGTGGAGAGTGAAATGGAAGACAACTAGTGAGAAACTGCAGAAAGCTTCTTTTTTTTTCCTGTACTGTTTCTATTCTCAGTGTAGATTTCCAACATAAGTACTTTTTGGGTTAGGCACATATAAACTTATAAACCAATATGCATGTTGATGTACTTCTCAGAGTTGGTTAAGCCACTTAAGTCCTTTATAATAATTTAACTTAATTGATCTCACATTGGAGAAATGTATCTCTGCATTTAAGCATCCCCTTGGGGAGCAGTGGGCTGCCAATATATGGTGCCCAGGGACCAGTATGGGGTTAAGGGTCCTGCTCAGGGACCCAGAGTGGAGGCTGCAGGGATTGAACCAGGTACTTGCAACCTTCTCAGAGCACAAACGACTGCTCTCAACCACTAGACCATCACCCCCCATTATGATTAAGACTGTTGGGCCATAAACCATGATATTAATTTTAGACATAAAAGACCAATGTCGATGGTTTATATTAAACATAACCATTGGGTCAAGAGGATTAGGGTTTACCTGCCGTTCAAACACTCAAGCTTCTGCAGCCGTCCCCCAACCCTAGACAGTATCACAAGATACTCCTACAGAGGTGTGCATTTGCCCCCGTGGTGCATTGAGGGCAAAGCCACTGTCGCAGGCCTTCCTCTTTCCCTTTTCCGTGAGGCTCTGGGAGGTTCACATCAGAGAAGAAGCTATCATTGAAGCCACCATCATGGCTCATGCCCAGGGGCCAGATCTCCAGATTGACCAAGACTAAGTGGATCTGGTGGTTGACATTCAAAACAAACTTGCTGCAAAACAGATTCTTTGCAATTCTCCTCTTTCAGTTTCAGGAACTTTCAGATGTTTGAAGAGATGAAGAGAGTGGAGGAGGGGAACTTCCTGGCAGGGTACCTGGCTGGAAAAAAGAACCCCCCTGCTGTGAGCCTGGCATCCTAAGCTGCTACATGCTGGAGGAAACCTTCCAAACAAAAATGAGCAGAGGTACGGCTCTGACACAAGTCAGGGAGAGTTTCTAGCTAAATCATTTGTTTCTTGACATGTTTATAAGCTAAAACAAGCTTTAATTCACTAAAGGTTTAAACAATAATATAACGTACATATGGTCATTACATTTTGATTACCAAATTATGACCAAATGTAATTTAATGGGAATTTTCACGTCTGCTCGCTTCATAAAACATTACATGGCCAAATAATGTTGCAAAAAGTCTCTTTATTCATCTCTTGGATTTGCATTGTGAATTAGTTTGAAAACATTCCAATGCTCTAAATTATTTAAAAATTACTTTGATCATATTCCAAATTCTTCAAGATAAACTTTGGATTCCAAACACAAAATCCATCCTAAACTGTGATATCATTGCTTATTCTCATTAATTATGGTTTTCAGCCGTGATTCCTCTTTGTAGATAGTGGTTTAGTTTAGTTGAATTTCACACATTTTGGTAAAGAGTTTTCAAGTGAAATATGTTTGACTTTGAGCTGAATGATTTTTTAAAATACATTCTTATGTTTTGAATGTAAGTTGTTATGGATGTGTTCCAAATATGTTAGGATTATCTTTGATCAGGATTTGAGCTTGATTAACACTTTCATATGTTGTTCTACCACACAAGTAGGGTTTGTGTTAACAAACAAAATATATGATGAATATATCAAAGTTGCACAACAAGACTGACACCTTTCCGCTTGGAATTCACCTGCCGCCTCCCCTTCTCTTTAAACAGCTAATTCTTGTTTGTTGTATCCCCGCTTATAATTAAACCTAATTGACAAGCGTCCTTAAGCAGATATGCGAGCAGAGGCACAGCTGCATCAATGGAGGGGAAACTACACCGAACAATGTCAAGCCCATCTGCTCCCCTATCTCTCAAAAAGCTCCATGTTGTGTGGTGACAGTTCTCAACGGTAAGACTGAGTGCCGGTTTTAAGGAAATCCAGGTCAGCCTGACAAATACACGGGTTTGTGTCGACATTTGGGGGTTGATCTAATGTTTCCTTGTGTTGTTTCCTCTGCGGCTCTGGGGAGGCTTTCAGCTTGACAGCATCACTACAGTTCCCACAAGTCTGCAGCTAGGTCACATGCCCAGAGAGAGACAGCAAAAGACAGCTGGAGAGGAAAATCAGAGTAAGTGCAGCAAGCCAGATCAAAAATGGAGGGCGATGATAGCTTATGTTAAGGAGATAAATAATTTACATTTACTTAAAAGGAAAAATCATGTTCTCATTGAATGTTCAGACCAAAGCTTGGAAGAGGAAAGAAAAAATAAAATAAAATAAATACCCCAATAAAAGATTTGATGCTAGAATGCTAAGAGAAGCTGCTGGGGCTGAGGGTGTCAAAAAAACATAAAAACACAGTTCTGTTAAAAGTAATTAACTTAAGCTTACAGTCTTAAAATATGGATAACTTTGTTGTTTGATAAAACAGTGCAAATGCTTTGATGTTTATTGAAAAATAATAACAGGATATTAATTTAGAATAGAAATCTATAATAGAAATAATACCAGATAAGACTAGACAAAAGCTATTCCTCATTGATACTGTCCTACTTATTTTAGATTCTCTTTTTGGTGTTTCTAAACCATAAAGGAAATATATTACTAAAAGCAGGTTAAACAGTGGTGCAGTTTTGTAGATATTTTCTTCCTAGCAGCGAAAAATATTCTGGGTTCAATTCCTGACTTCAGATCGATCTGCATCGAGTTTGCAAGTTCTCCCCATGCATGCATGGGTTCTCTCTCAGGGTCCAACGGATTTCTCCCACAGTCCAAAAAAATGACTGTTAGGTTAATTGGTAATTCTAAATTGTCCTTAGATGTGAGTGTGTCCATGGTACCCTGCCTCTTGCCCTTAGTTTGCCAGAGCTAGGCACTGGGCCCTGACGGAAGAAGATGGATGGATGGATGGATGGATGGATGGATGGATGGATGGATGGATGGATGGATGGATGGACGGACGGACGGACGGACGGACGGACGGACGGACGGATGGATGGATGGATTACTTAAAGCCAGTTCTGGATCAGCCCGAAGACCTCCTCAGAGATGGCCAAGATCCCTTAATATCCAAACCACCTCCGCTGACTCCTTTTGATGCGGGGGGGCAGTGGCTCGCCTTTTGAGCTCATCTCAGATCAAAGAGCTCTTCTCAGGCTCTCTAGGTTGAATTCAGTGCCCCTAAAGATGACACTCATCTCAGCTCCTTGTTGTCATGGTTTTGGTTATATTGTGCTTTACTTTGCTCTATGTTTCCTAGTTTTATTGGTTTAATTCCTATTTTGTTGTAATTTCTAGATTTATGTTAGTTCTCATGTTTTTCTGTTGTCCTCTTTTGCCCTCTTGTGTGTGTGTTCCTTTCCCCTTGGCTCCCTCGTTGTCTCCTCTCACACCTGCTCCTTGTCAGCTCGTTAGCCATCCCTTTGTCTCTGTCAGCTATTTATGCCCTCCCTCTGCTCTCACTCTTTGTTGGTTCCTTGTTGTTGCTGGTCCTGTCGTCACCGTTGTCCTCTCACCTCGTCTCTCCCTGGCTCCTTGTGCGCGTTTCCCTTGATGTCTCTCTGGTTCTGGTCTGAGTTACATTTTAGTTGGATCTTTGGATTTTGCCTCTGTTATTAGTGTTTTTCATTAAAACTACAAGAATTCACCTCAACCTCTCTGCCTCTGCATTTTGGGTCCTCTAACTACAACCAAGACGGGACACTTGTATTCAATCTTTTTCATGATCAAAATCTCATAATAGTTCTCCTCACCACTCTGTAACCCAAGCTGCTGAATGGAGAACTTTGAGTATCATAGACAAGAGCAATGACCACATTACAGCAAATAAGGACCAAATCTGTCCATCCATCTCCCAAGCACTCCAACCATCACTCACAAATAAGACACAGAGAGTAGTCCTTTGCTTGAGACAAAGACCTAACCACAACTGGAAGGAAGTGGTATTTGTTTTTCTAGTTGATTTAATAATACTTTAAAAAGCATGAGAAATTATCCTGGATCAAAGAAGCCCCGACATAAAAAGAAAAAAAATCTGCAGGAGTCTTTAATAATTAGCCCCATTTCCTTCCAATCACTCTTCAAAGTTAAGCTGCAACCAAAGCACCATTCCACTGATCTCTATTCTATGATTTTCTAAATCCTTTGACTGACATATACTTTTTGTATGATATTTAAAGGGTAAGAAATGTTGCATTTTACAATCTAATATTGAAATCAACGGCCTCATCTCTTAAAACCCTAAAAAGCTTTCTCCTTTTTATGTGCCTTGATTTTACCCTGTAACATGTGGGCTACTGAAAGAGGCAAGGAGTGAGAGCTCCATGTGTCATCTGCTGGGGTGACAGCAATGCACTATTTCTTTTCATCTTCAAGCGATGCCTGCATTATCAGTGTATAAGATGAATGGCAAGGCAATATTAATAGCCTCTTTCTCCGCGGCGAAATGAAAGAGGCTTCAGCAAAACAAACAATCTGATCCTTTCTTCTCAAGGCAACTCAGCAGCTATATCAAAGGATGGAAAATAAATGACCATTATGAGTGCTGTTTGCCTGCACCGGGTCGCGAGAGGGATAGTTTTCTACGAGTCTGTTTAGATTCACAGCATTGCCTTTTTACGTGAGCAGGATGCACTGTTGAATTGCAGCTACGAATGAGTGCTGACACTATATGAGATGATAAGGCTCAGATCAAATGCTTAGCAAATACCAAAATGCTCAAGCAGAGTGGTATGTGATGCTGAGGGAGCAGAATATTAACAACATAAGTAATAAAATCAATTGAATCTTAAATTTTTTTTTTTGTATTACTGTGCATTGAATCATCATACAGTAAACAACCAGCGTCAGCATAATGCATCCCACCCTTCTCCCTCCGTCGGAATAAATATCCACTCAGAATCAGCCTGTGGAATAAGAAGCATCTGAACCTAATAAAAGGTTGCAACTACAAAGCTGGTGAGTGTAACGACCGGCTGCGGAGAGGTCGGGTCAATTTGTCAGGAGTCAGGCGAGAATGTAAATGACAGCGCCGTCTCTCTGCATTTAAACAAAACGTACAGGAACAGGAGCTTTCCACATGAACGAGTGGGCAGAGAGTGATTGATTTCCATGCAATAAGGTGGCTTGGAGTAAATTAACATGGGTTCAGGAAGCAAGTGTTATTAATGCACAGGACCTACCGTGGCTAATTAAGAAGCCCAATCTTCACTGGAAACTAAAACATTTATATCATATCCTGAACACATGAATGCATTTTTAGCACTGGGCATGGATCTTAGCGATTCTCAATCTTAAAAAGATTATTCACTGTATGTGTATCTGATGGAAAAATTTGCAATGTAGGAGAAAGGGGGGATGGGGCTGGGGGGTTTGCATTAGTAAATGAACAGTCCTGTCGGTGTTCATCCATATCTATATCTATATTATTCCTGCTGTATCTACGCTTTCATTCCTGCTGGAATGAATAACAAAAAGGACAGTAGAGCAGATTAAATCCCTATCTGTTTATAAAAAGCTGCAGATTTTATATTAAACATTTTAGTGGGTGGCCAAGCATTTTATTTAGCTATTTACAATGGTCTCCTATCCCTTGCAATGTATGGAAGGGGTTATCTGCTGCTGAGGACATGCAGTGAATTACAGCAGGAGTTACCTCCCAAGAAAGTTATTAAAAACACAAAAACCATTAGCTAGAGGAGCTGGGGCTCATTCCCCTGCTCTCCTTTTCAGAGAGCCAAAAATTGGATGGAGCATCCTTGGCACACACACCTACACACCCACAGTCGCACACAAACACTATTTATAAACCCTTACCATAACAGTGACCTATTTGTTGAATTCTAAACACTCTGGAATACACATTTTACACAGTGTGCACTACACCCAGAGCAGCCATGTTTAAATTACACACTACAGTAACAGGGGCACTTCGATGAGGGAGATTTTATTTGTAAACACAGGATAAAAAGAAAAGCAAAAAAAAATAAAGGAAAAGAAGCAGAACATTTGGTCTATTTTATGGAGAAACTGAAATACATTTAAATGATTTTCTCAATATTTCTGATGGTTACTGCTTCTATTTTAAATGCAATTAGAAAAAAAGACTCAAATCATTGTATATTTATCTTTTTTATTCTAACTTTGACACTGCATGAAACATTCTTATTGATTGACTTTTACTCTTTGCAATCATTTATATTATTTATAATAATACTCTGCGCCAAAATGATAATGTTGATAACCATTTTCTTGTCCCACTATTTTATTTCAACTCCTTATTTTTAGAGAAAAACATAATTTACAGAAACTTCAATTCTTTCCAGTATTTCTATGTCTATTCCATTCATTCCAAGCTGTTCCTAGTTATAAAACATTGCAGCAAGGTTTAGTTTATCTTTCAAATAGTTTAAGAGCTTTTACTCATCAAACGAAACCCGTCAGATTATATCAGTCACTGATTTGCAGCATTCACTCCTCCTGGACGAGCATGTAGCAGCAGAGCACGACAGAATCAGCTCAGTGTGAGCTGCCATCTGCCACAAATGACTGGGAGTTTAAAAAGTAAGAGGGAACACACAAAAAAATAAATACATATACACACTGGTTCTGGAGTACTTCCAATGTTAAAGAAAAGTTAACAGCAGAAATGGCTCCTTTATAAAAAATAAAAAATATATAAAAAAAAAAAAAAAGAAATGGCTCCTTTAGTTGCTTTATATTGGGAGAGACAGACAGCTAAGCAGCTGAGCCAGTTTTAAAGTCTATAGGATAGAAAAGAGAACATACACTTAGTTAAAGTAAAAACGAAACCAAAAGCTAAATCTAGGACAAAGACGAAGACATGGCTAACCCAAAAAAAAAGTGCCAGAATGGATACATGACCCAAACTATTTGGGTGAAATATAAATATTTTAACAATTTGTATAATAAAAATATTTCTAGATGATTGTCTTTAACTTTAGACAAGTATTCTTCATCATTATAATTTTTTATGTTAAGTCATTTTTCTGTAGAGGATCTCAAAACCCCAGACTTTCTAATACGCAACCAGAGTTAAGGTCACAACCTCAACTTTGGGAATCAATTATATTTAGAGGTTGTTAGCAGCAATGGCTCAGCCACTGACCCCTATTGGAAGGTGTCACAGCTAAACAGAACACCAGGCCAGGTGCAGCAACTATGACGACAAAAAAAAAACTGAGAGAACATTAAGTTAGGACTTGAAGTAAAAAAAAAAAAAAAATTATAATATGAATATAATACAGAATATAAAAGTTGTATGTTGCTACATCCACATTAATGTTGAATCTTACTTTGAGCCACCCAGTCACACAGAATCAGGATAGTGCATGACTATGCTTTATTTAAGGACTAATACAAAGCAGTCGTGTCTGCTGCTAGACACTGTTTGTAGGCTACGCTTTGGCTCCGGGGAACCCTGCGGCGCTCTAGCACCGACCGTCTCAAGAGGAGTGCCACCAACCGCTGAGTGAGGAGAAAAACGGCTTTGGTGACACAGAGGTGGAAACATGGAGAGGAGAGCCACAACGAGGGAAGGGCAGAGGGACGAGGGATGAGAAAAGGCGAGATACAGGTTGAACAAGAGAAAAAAAAGGCAAAAATAATACAGAGTTCAGAGGAATATTTCATCACATAAAGCAGAACAAAGAAAATATATAGTGGTAATTTTTATACTCCCAGCTTAATTAATTACTCAAATAAAGCTCAAAAATAAAACAAAAATCAAATATGGACTAAAAAAATATTTCATCTTCCATCAGCTCTTGGAGGCCTGAAAAAAATACCATTACAGCTTGGCCCACATGAGTCCAGGTAATTCAGAGGAGTTCCACAGCATGACAAAACACATAAATCAAAGGTATGCATTTTGGTTTAAACAAAGGCCGAGCCAAAATTACAGGTCAGAAAAGCAATTACTCCTTTCTAAGGCTGTCAAATCGAATAAGAAATGTGCTGTAGACAAAAGATGGAAAGCTAGTATGCTGGCTGGGTGTCATAACATGCTTCAGATTTGCCTTGAGGTGCTATAAATTGTTTACGCGTTTTCTTTAAGGGGCATTTTTCACAGCAAACAGTGCACAGCTTACTCACATTTCATTTATGTTGCAAGCTGTATCACGAAATGTGGAACGCTTCCGTCAAAGTATGATTCTGAGTGTGATTAAATATCATGGAGAATGGAATAGATTTTTTATTGTCATTATTATTATTATTCAAACTGAAGAGATTTAACAGCTAAACTTATAACAGCCACGAATGATGCAAAAAAAAAAAGAAAAGCGTCTAAATCAGCACCATGGACAGAGCATGTCATAGCTTCCCTTTTACATGAATTAGAACATCTAATCTTACATTGGTATAGCTTTGTCCTAATTAAATCTGACCAAAGCTCTGCCCTTAATCAGTTTTCACGCAAAAACAGCATCAACTGGCCAAAAATATTGTGTCAGATATCACAGATCCTTCATTGCTGTAACTAAGACAGCATAATTGCAACTCCGATTCGCTCTCCGCACCCTGTGATTATCCTGCTGGAGAGCAAACACGGGAACAAGCAAATAAACAAATTAACATAGGAGGCAACAAAAGCATATAGCCCTGATTCTTAATGCCAGCACTCCAGTTTAAAAAAACCTCCATCTGTTGAAAAGCATTCCCGAGGTGCTCCTAGAAACTGTGAACGCCCACGCACAGAAAACTCTGCCAGGAGAACAAAGACAAACATTTCTGAAGCCCCGTGCACCTCTCGCACCGCAGCGCACGGAGCAGAAATCACCCCCCACCCCCATCCCCACCCTCCTTGCTAAATATATGGGCTTGACGTAGGAGCGTGTGGGCTGGTGAAAGCTAAAGATGTGATGCTTTGCTTCAACTCAGTTCTGCAGTATTAAGACAGCCATTTCTGTCATCATTCCTTCCTCACTGAAAGCTGTGCTCACGTTCCCAAAACACATAACCTACTGTAGAAGCATACATTCATCTCATATTATTTTGGAGCAAAACATGGAGAAGCATACCCTAATGAATAGCATTAATTTTATAACAGTTTTTAAGATATTTATAGCTATGGGGTTAGGTGATATCATGTATTTCAATATCCTTATCTTCAGTTCCTTGATGTCAAAGTTCCTCTTCATAAGCCTTCGCAAAAAGCGTTAAAAAAGACTTCTATACACCCACAGAACACCAACCCCACTCCATTCATATTTATAGTCAACATCAAAGAGAAGATTCAACTCGTAAGAGCCCATTTTTGCTCAAGGGGAAAAGTCATTTCCACAATTACTCAGCCCAGTTAAACTGCCATCATGCTATAACCCATGGCAGTCCCAAACAACCCGTGTTGTGTATTCAAGAGTCAAGGAAATATATTTGATTTGTGGCAATGATGTTAAGCTGATGATCTAAACTAATTGTATGCAAAAAGAGCGCCAGAGAGGCTCAATGTTTAGCTGTCTAGACCCAGTTTCAGAAAGTCTCAGACGTCAGCCACTATTTCTAAAGATCCAGTTTTGATAGTGATAAAATATTTATGTTTGAGTACAACCCTCCATATGATGGAAATACCCACAGCATCTGCACACATTCTAAAGGGTTTGATTATTATAAAAACAACAAGCACAGTCAGTGTGGGTCAACATTTTGAAAAAATTCAAAAACATGAATTAAGATGTTGAATCTATAATTTTTGTTGTTTTTTCATAATTCCTTTAACGTTACTGTACTGTATGTAACAGTAGCGCATATGCTATTTTCAGCAGCATTCTTACAGCGAATAAATGTTGACAAATATATTGCTTGCATTATCATTAGATTTTTCACTGAGCTATGTTTTACTTTATCATATTAGATATGTGTGATAAATAAGATATGCGTGGGATGTAGCATCAACACTTAATCTATATAGCCAACGGCAAACTATGTTTCGTGTCTGTTAAAGTTGAAACTTATCGTTCATATATTGAAAGATGGCATTTCCTTATACTGGAATTATGTGTTTTAGAAAGCAATATCTAAAACGTATCCACACTAAGACACCTGCAATATTTAAATATAGATAAACTTTGGTAGAGTCAATTAAATGGTCCAACAAAATGTCTTTTATGGTCATATTTGGGTAAACAGAATGAGTTAAGAATTTCCTAAATGCATCATAATATTTTAATCTTAATTGGGACATGACAGGGTGACCTAAAGAGCAATGTAAAGATGAACAAGGATGTTTCTTGTGTACATGAGAGCTAAACATAAACAGCTTAACCCATAAATTAAAGGTTTAAACTACAACTATTTTATCAAAACTATTTTTTTTTTTCAAAAGTAATGCATCCACAGAACATCTTGAGTATGTCGAGGTGGGGGAGAGGTTGGTGGAGGACCCACATGCTGAGATGAGGGAGGCAGAGATGAGTTCTTGCAGGATTAATCAAATCAAAAAGGCAACAGCAACAAAATCCAAAAGCAAAATGCAGGAAACCAAAAAAAACAGGAGACACCAGCGGAAAACACAAATGGGGAGCCAAGCAACAACAGAAACCAGCACTGAAGAACTAAACATGGAGAGTATATGTGGGAGACAGAACCAAGAATGGGCTAATCAGCTGATATGGAGCATGTGTGGATAGAAGTGACTAGAAGGGAGCTAGGGGAAAGGAGACAGCAAAAGGGGGCGAGAGAGAGTAACTCAAGACTGCTTAGACTTGACACAAAAAAATAAACCAAATCTCAACAAAACAGAATGACATAGATAAATGAAAACTTAACATCTAAAAGGAGAGAACCATAACAGAGTCTGTTTTTAATGTTATGGTCTTTTAAACTTGTTTTAATTTTCCCTTTCTTAAATGTAGCACTTTGTAGCACTTTGAGATTTGAAGTCAAATGTAAAGTGCGTTACAAATAAAATTCATTATTATTATTAGAGTCAGAATTTCTAATATATAAATATTTACTTACTTGATTTCAGCATTGACACCAAAGGGGTTAATGAGAGTTAAGGCATTGCATCCCAATAGCTCTGTGGTAGAGCTGGGAAATGGCTTCTCCTCTGTGTTACTTTTTCAGATTTGATCGCTTAAAAAAGGAAGCAAAGCCCGTATGAACAGCCATCAAGCTTTCGACTGTTGGGAGATGACTTCTGGACAGGTAAGTAAAACTTACTGGGAAACAGAACAAACAAAAAAAGGAAAGTGAGTGACTGCAAGTGGGCCACCTACTGGCTGGGAGAAGATAAACTTGGAGCTATCTCCTTTAACAATACTGAAATAATTAAATTAAAAACTAATTCTTTTAATCAGACATAAAGAAGAGAAATTAATTTTTAGCTAGTTTTAATCTTTAAATTGTGTTAATCTAAACAATTTGAATCCACTTTTTTCAAATTTAAATATGCAGAACAAAAAGCAATGCTTAAGAAATAGATAAACGAATAAATAAAAACAGAGTTTTAACCTCCGTCTATACATCAGCGAGGATGTTAGTAGCAGAAGAGCAGACACTTAAAAAGCACAGGGCCATCCATTTTGCTCACTGTTTGCAATTCACATGGTGACACTAAGAGATCCCATCCACTTCTCTGTCAGAAGAAATCCATTAGTCAAACCAAACACTGACACTTAGAATGTCAAACACACAGGTAGCATATAATTTGTTTCACAACAGTGTGATGGCTCTAAATGGCGGCTGGAGAATGATGTTTGACTACTGTAGAGAAATGCACAATCTGAGTGGATAGGGGGCTGAGGGGGAGGGATTCATATGTCTGCATCATTTTGAATCTTGGAAACAGTTTGTGCCTTCGGTGATGATTTTAGTGTGCATCACTCACATCAGAGTTTATGTGAGTAAACATGCAGCGACAAAACAGCAATCGTTTGTGGGAAGTAAAAAAAACTTAAATTTTTTTTATACTTTTGACTCCTAAGCTGTTCTGACAACACAGTAGCACGCATGAAAACTATAAACGTGTTTCTATCTGCTTAAATTGCTTTTGAATACCCGTGTTTTTGAGTCGCTCAAAAAAACACGGCGCCTCTCCCCTTCTTCCAGGCTATTACCAGAAGACAAAAAACGCCTTTGTTGTTCTCATTCTCAGCTAATCTTGACACTGTCACATCAAAAGCAGGGACTTCTTAGGTGTTATGTAGATAGTGTTAATAGAAACTAGCCCTGTACTGTCCCTGCAGCCCTCCTTCTTGTCTTTTTGTTAAGTTGGTGGATGAGAGATGGGCCATCTTCGAAATCCTCAGTTTTTTTTTTTTTACATCGACGAAGCTTCTCTGCAGTCTCAAAGATTTAGAATTAGAAGAGATTGTCTCAACAGATCTGTGCTGTCACACTAAATTTATGAAAAAGAGGCAAAGAAAAACAGCCTATCAGTGTTACAACGCTATTGTCAGTCGTTGCTGACACACTTTTCTCATTTCTAGGAATGCACAGAGAAATCAACTGGAATCTCCCAATTATTTAACTTGTCCATGCCTGATAGATGGTCAGCTACTTAGATACGGTACATGAAAAACACAATATTTTACCTTTTTTTCACAAGGTAACATACTAAACCCACTGTAAGGACTAGCAGGAGTGCTGTTGTTAGAACAACACCACTCTTCTAAATATAAACTTCATATTTTAGGACTTAAAATCACAGCTATTTCTGAGTTTGAAGAAGATAAGAGAGGGGGTAGTAGGAGGTATTAAGGCTAACATTTTTTTAGTTCAAAATTCTATACTAGCCCAGAGGCAAATATCAATTTTGGAACATTATCCCAGACATTTAAGGACCTAAGAGAAGCAAAGTCTGAGGTAGTAACAGTCTTCATTGCTTTTTTGGAATCCAATCCATTTTAACAATAAAGCTAATCAACTTTCATACATAAGGACTGGAGTATCCTCCTCTAAATGCAGATAGTTTATTTAAAGGAAATGTTGTATACAGTAGTAGTTTTAATCTGTCCGTCAAAATCAATAGTGATTTTACTGCACAAGAAGAGTAGATAATGTCAATGTTTACTGTATTTTTCAAATTATTATTATTATTACAAATTATTATATTCTGTTCTTAGGAACAGTAAGAAGGGAGGCATGCACTGAAATGTCTCGATACAACTCCAAAAGTAGAAAATTATAAAACAAAATTCCAGAGATTTTAAGCTTGTTCAGGAACCAGGCATTTAATGTATTTCCCCTAACAATATCAGCTATTGATCTAGACTTCTACAGCAGATTTAGACCTCACTGGATGCTGGTCACTTTGCTCCTTCACAACAATACTTTTGCTTTGAGAAAAATAAATAAATAACTGAGTCTGAACAGATGCTGCCAACCACAGGCCTTGGGGAAATTTCGTCCAATTGGAAAGGAGGCAAACTCAGTCTGACCTGATTTCAGCAGATAGCTGGATGGGGAAATGGTGGGAACCTTTTGGTAATTTACATCGGAGAGCAAACATGGAGACTGGCTTTTTAACTGCTCTATGGGTTCTTTTCATGCTAACTTCATGCATCAACTAAGAGTGAAGTAATAATACATAAGGAACCGACAACTAATAGCAACCACAAAGCTATAATGTTATTACTCTTCACATGAAATGCATATTTTACTAGAATCACCTTTAACAGGACAAATATGTAAAGAAAATAGACAAAGAATTCTGCCACAGGTTTTGATCAGTACACCTCTACTAATTTCATGATGACAGGTAGACTTTTCATAAGTCCTCTTTCCCTGCAGCTGGGATACAGTAATAATGCTGCTGTCTCACAAAGCCACACTTACCATATAAACAGCTGCTCATTGCTCCATTCATGCATTTGTCTTGGAAGATTTTATTGTCGTGCTTTCATTTCTGCCGACTTGTTTTGCAGCTCATTGTTTATTAGTTTTTCTTTCATTGGATCAAACATTTCTTTGAGGCTGGCCTGCATGCTGATCCACAGCTAACTTACCATCTCTACTGCCTATCCAACTTTAAGTTCTACTTTTATGAGTTACTGTACAGTGAGGCCACTAGCAGGCAACCTCAGCAGGAAGCAGTTAGGGTGGACTGGTGGATTTTGGCTGCAAAAGATGGCAGAGTTGTCAGATTCAGATGAAAGCAAGAGAGACTGAAGGAGAGAGAAAAAATTACTTTTATTTTTCCCTCTTCATTCCGAACTGAAAAATTCTTAAGCGGTACCATAGCTAGTAAGCCTATACCCACAGGGCTACCGCTATGTACAGACACTACAATAAATCTGGCATTATCAGATCCCGTTCATTCAGCAGAAGCAGCCTAAGTGCTTTTAGATGTGTCAGAGGACATGACAGACTTTCACTGCCCTGCTGATGACTTCCAATTCATCTTGTGGAAAGTTACTTAACAGTTCCCTGCAGAGCTTTAAATGTTCACAATCATTGTTTTGTTTATATACAGCATCCTTCACCGTCCTTGTGGCCTAATAAGCCAACTAAACCCATCCCCCACTTCAAAGGACAGCAGACAGCTTTTTGTTTTTTACCTATTCTGTTTTCTTATTCTTTTGCTTCAACATCAATACCTCAATGGTAATCTTTTTTTTTTTTTGTTATTTACTTGACCTGGACATGTTGCCAAAACATGGATTGGTAAAAAAAATAAATAAATAAATAAATAAATAAATAAATAATAGAGAAAGAAAAATACTCATTACAGCAAAAGTGCATTAAAATGACTGGAATTGGTAACCAAAAAGCAAAAAAAAAAAAACAATGACCATAGATAAATGTTGTTGTGGATAAAGAGTAATCAATTCCATTGCATGACCGTTTTCAATGTTATTTGTTAACGTTTAAATTTCTACAGAAATTACAGCTAGTGTTATTTTTCACTTTAACTTTTATCATATTTTTTAAAGGGACAGCAACGTCTAATAAACAAACAATATGTTGACAAAAGGCATTTATTAAAAGGCATTTTTCATCTGCTTTCCCAGGACAAGTGTTACAGCATTATCCAAAAAATGCTACAGTGACAAAAAAAATCCTGACAGATATTGTTAGAACAACATTTTAATCAAATATAGTTGACAAATTGTCTAATAGTCACCAAAATTAAGTTCCAGTCATGTGTAACCTTTACAGGAAAATTAAAGTAGCCCAAAAAAGAGGAACAACACAATCTTCTTTCACTGCACCTGAAAAGGTATCTGAAGTCATAAGCCAACGATGCCTTGAATTAACATGGTTTAAAATCAGCTTATAGTAATAATGTGATGACATTTCTCTTACAGCTCAACACCCCTTGTCCTTTTTAATAGCTTCTGTCACCTAATAACCACAAAACAAAATGTTTTATGTGGATATTCAAATGAGGAAGGAAAATAACACATAGGAAATGTTATTTGTGGCTGAAAAAAAATACTGTGTATTACCCTAAGCAGATAATTATCATATGAGAAAAATAAAGGCCACACATAATGCTGGTGGGCTAATTTACTTCAGTTGAGACAAAGAAGTTAGTGAGGGAATAGGTGATGATGGAAAAAAGGGTAATATTGGAAAAAAAACCTGTAAGGTCAAACGATCTGGCCAGAGGTTCACTTTCCAACAGGACCTCACTAGACACACAGTTAGAAATACAATAGTTTACATTGTAGACACTTAAATGGGAGGATGTTTATTTGATAAAATGGCCCAGTCAAAGTAAATACCTTAATTAATCAGAGTTTGTGACAAGACTTGAAAATTACTTTTACCACTTAACTCTCCATCGAGTCTTACTTACATCAAGCTAGTTCCCAAAGAAGAATAATGGTAAAGAATGGACGGAATTATGATGACTTGTGGGCTAAATGGTGGAAAAAGTCTTACATTTTCAAAATAACTCCAAAATCAGTGACTAAAAGATGAAAAAGCAGATGAAGAAAAAAACTGGACAGCAAGGCTTTTCCAAATCTCAGTAGGAGTATATGAATCAGAATGCAGTAAAAGCAAAACCACGAGGCACAAAATTAACCCATCAAATTAATTTGTGATGCATTTGCAAGTCCTCGTTGTAGTTCAAAATGTTTTAGAGATGGAATAAATGATCAAAGAATGAAAGGAAGCTCGCTGACAAAGCTGCGTGAAATGAGAAGCAGAAAAGAGAAAGAGGAAAAAGAAAAGAATCACTGCACAGCGCACACGCACACACAATGTGTTCTGATTGATCCACAGAAGCTGGCAGATATGAAAAGAGGCAAGAAAGCAGCACAGCAAACGCTATATACCACTTTAATGTTGAAGAGGCAAAATTCTTCTATTACAAATCATATAAAAAGGTAAAATAAAGTCTAAATAAATGTTTCCTGCTAAGTTCCTAAAAGACTGTATATCTATAAAGTACACATTAATGTTAGGATTTAATATCTAAGAAAGCATGGAGACAAGCAATTAATGAGGCTGAGTGATAATGCAAACAGCTTCATAAGGCCTTGCTGAAACACATAGAAATAATTGTACATTTCCCCATCAATGAGCTTATCCTATCAGATCAGGTTCATCATCACACCTCTTAAAGCCTAACATTATTTGGAAACCTTCATTAAAGATTCCCTTATATAAGAAGCTTTGAAATCTATCATAGTTAATTCTTACAGGCCTTACTATATGACCTTTTCAATCAAAGTCTAAATTTTCATTTCTCAACAGACGTATGTTGATCGGGGTGGCATACAGATTGGAGATGAGCTGCTCAGTGTTTGATTGGCCAGTACCAATTTCTGCTTTCATTTGTTGTGGTTTGATGTGTTCTGATCTCATTTAAACCAGTTGTGATTTTTCTGTTACTTGATTAGGACACACAAGAGATAAAAGGCTTGTTGCTTACAGAAACTTACATGTGCAACAGTGACTCCATTACAATACGGGCTGAAACAATGAATTTGATTTATTGTGATTAATTGCTGATTGAACTTAATTTCATAATGAAGTAATCTCTAACTGAAATAGACTATAAGACATGACAAAGGTATTTTGGAGGATGTTTTCAAAAAATTTTTAAGACCCGCCCTCTCCACTTAAAAAAAAAAATGCACATACATAACCCTGAACCTGCTCTAGAGAGGGATTACCTATTAAATGCATGCTTTCTGTTTAAAAGTTACTGCTTGCATTGCTCATACAAGCTTTCCAAAAGATTTGCAATTTTTCCTCTATAACAGACTTACCACCAGTTAAAAGTTAAAATGAGGACAAGTAAATAGGATGGCCTTACCTAAACATATCATCAGAATGATTGACAATTAGGAAGACCTCTTACTTCGATGATTAACCCGCAAACAGAACATCCTGCACTATACCTTTAACAGTAATCCACATAGAGCAGCAATTATAATATTTTATAATATTCTTTGATAAAAATGTTGTAATTCAAGAGAAAAAAGTATATAAAAATACTGTTTATAGAGCTCCTTAAGTGGATTAGTTTTAGCTTTACCTGATTTAAATTCTGTATAAAATCTTCTTTTGCTCGATTATTAATCAACTAATCTGAAAAATAATCGATAGAATAATCAATTATTAAAATAATCTTAAGTAGCAACCCTAAGGGCAATTACAATCAAATAAATATGACAGCATTCAAGTTTTTAATATCTAGTAATTGACAGTCACTGATATTAAAATATGGAATGTCAACAATGGGATGAAAATATTACATGAGTTAAATCAGGCAGTTGTTTGCTGGTTTTAATAAGTCAGAAATTTGCATTAAAAGAAAGCAACTTCAATCTGTTTGTCTGTATATAGTAAGAGAACAATGATGAAAATATTTTTTTTTAAAGTAAAACATGGCAAAAATGTCTGGTGGGGGACACAAGTTTATCATGACAACACGGGGACAAGTATGGTTGGTAAGGTCAAACCTTAGAGAAAATTAAAGCAAAGTTTCCTTCTAGGAATGTCTATTCAATAACCTTCAATCCTCTGCTTTTTGCACATACTCCAGATCTGTTGGTAGGCATTCCAATAGTCAAGAAAAGAATTCGATTTAATTTTAAAAGCTCTGATGGTTATGTTGTTTAGTAATGAAAAAATAAGAGTAATAAAATAATAATATGATAACATGTGCAGCCATCGAAACCAATAAAAAGAAGAAGCAAAGAAGTCCAGTAATCAAGCAATAAAACAATCCTAAATTCATACAAAGTGTAAGAAAATATCCAAGTTCCTGCAGCTGCTTGGTAATCACTGCACACACTGCTGGTATTGAGACACATAAAGTAAGGTGCAGCTTCAGGTTTTTCCTCGGAGAATTGCTGGTGAGACATTTCAAGAGTCCTGTCAATATCACATATTAAAATATTGACAAAGCAAAGCAAAGAGTGGGCTATCATATAGATTATCAATGAGATGTAGAGGGATCTGAGCTGCATGTTTGCTTTGACTCTAAAATGCTTTGTTCAATCCACTTTTCTTGCCTTCTTTTTTTTATGCTCTTTCAACAAATCCATATTTGATGAATATGATAATCTGAAAGGAAGTGCACACTCAGTAAGTGAACGTTATGCTGTCAACCTAATTATTGCCTCTGGGACGTTTCTGGACTTGGTGGCATTCAGTTAAAGAAGTCAGCGGTTCAGGGTTTAAAACCAGGAACCATCAGCCTCTTTCTCTTCCTCTAATACCTTCAGTATTATTGACTGATCTTTACATCCCAGTGATTGAGCTATCATTCATCTCAATCTGCAGATTCTTGCATATGCATTTATAATCGTTTAGTTTTTCCTGAAATGTTTTATGTTAGAACCAAAGAATATATAATTTGTGGGTGATTTATGACACATAAATCTGTGAATATTTATGAAAATGAAAACCTTTTATTCATCAAAAGATTAAAAGTGGGGGATACATGTCTGTGTAGCCCCTTCTAGACCTAAATATGCTTTGAGCTAAACAATACTAATAAAGCTGTAGGTCGAGTTTTGTTCCCCTGTTGCTAGGAACACCTCCAAAAAATAAGCCTTTGAAAGTTTTGCATGAAACTGATCCTATTTTTCTGCCTCTAACAATTTGAAGGCACCAGACTTCAATCTGTATGTAGGCAATGTAAGAAATCAAAAGGCCATGAGTTCATGAAGGACAATAGTCCAATCGATAGTTTCTAAAACCAGTAGATACCTGCAGCTCCTCGAAACTAATTATTGGCCTCACAGCTGCTTCTCTTGTATATCTACTTCTTGCTCAAACCTTTGAGTTAAGTTTTGTTTTTGTATTTTTTTGCTATTATCGATTTCCAAAAGCAACTTAATACACATGGTGTTATTTAGAATTATAATAGCAAAGGGGGTGAAAAACTATTTTGGGTAAGAATAGTTTCGTGACAGTTTTTCCCTTCTTACTTCAGTGGGCCCCTTCTTCTGGGTAAACACGGATAATACATAAAGGATGCATGCTGGCCAAACCTACAGAGTAGCATTTCTCCACATTGCATCTCTCCAAGTATGCCTTATGCATGCTCGCCACTGCTGTGCAGGGAATCACAAGGACTGACAACAGGAAAAAGAACAACTCAGTGAAACATGCAGCCATGCTCTTTAAGACACATGTGCACACCGAAACTGCAAGAGCCCATTTTTGAATAGAATCGAAAAACATTACTGAGTGATGAGTATGCTCACACAGGCCCTTCATGTTTTTTTTTGTTGTTTTTTTTTGTTTTTTTCTTACACAACTTTGGTAAATATTTAGGGGTTGTTTTGAAAAATCGGGGTGGTTTTCTGTTTCGCCTAAATGTGAACTTGCAGCCTGCAGGACACTCTGTATACCACCTTTATTTTGAATTATTTACACCTACCTCTTATTGGAGCTACGGCTGAAAGAGTTTAGAAGCCACAGACTATAGCCGCCGGCACAAAACTCTATAATTCATATTCTCTGCTATTCTGCTGCCATCAAGCTTATTGTTATTGGGTATCTGAAAGGCTTCAAGGCTGCCATGACAGACAAAGCAGAAGCATTTAAAATAAATGTCAGGTAAAATACAAGTTTGATGTAAGTCTCTAAGCCCTTGCAGAATCCAGCATTCAATGTGCCGACGCACTTGATCTCGGCGATGCTAGCTCAGCGTCCGGGTATTCAGCGGGGCAGACGACAGAAGCCCTCACCGTCAGCGATCACCCTGACACTGGCTCCCTGAGCGAGGCCTACTGCCAGATCTCTTCTGCAATGCAAATACCTCTTCCACATGAGCAAACCCATCACTACCATTCCCCTACACTTGTACTGTGTGTCATTACCCCTGGGGACTCTCACACAATTCGCTCCTCTCTCCTCCTCCCCCCTCTATGCCTCATGCTGCTGTCCTGAACTTGGATAGGATAAGATGGAGGTTTGGGTTGGGGGGTTGCAAGACCTGAAACAAATCATTTAGGCTGGCTAAAGCAATGGTGGAGGGCTGCCATGGGCTGTTTCTGTTCACACCTCCTGTCAGTCACTCTCCTTTCCTTGCCCTCCGGCCATGTGCACTGTATTTCATTAGTCCTGATTTTTGCTGACAAATGCTGGCAGTTGTGCTGTGCAGCTCCCTCATACCCTCTCTGTGGACGTTCCACCAAAGCAAGGCCAGATCTGCCTTACAAATGAGCTCTCTGTGCCTTTACCACATGTCCATTTACTGCTAAAAAGTCAAACACAGATAGATAACATGGAGGGTGCATGTATGTACTATCCTTGTGTCGCTTTGGGCACGTACCTACAGGGGCAGGGTTTTAACTCTGAACATATGACATCACAACTCTGTCATTACCTCCACCATCTCCTCCTTTCCCCCCATTTCTCTCTGTAAAGAATTATGTGATTTGTTACCTTTTATCCAACTCCTTATCCATTGATGCATCCCCTCTAAAATGTTAATCTTAGATGTGTTATAAGTGCAACTATCTTGCTCAGTGTTTCCACCCAAATTCAAGTTTCCTTTCCAAGCTGCTATTTTTCTTTTAAATCTAACTTTTGTGGGTAAACCTTCTCTTCCTCATGACACATACATTTTAATGGAGAAGATATAATTTTTCTGACCTACAGTAGCATTAGGCTGATTGATACATGTTTTTCAATCTGAGTTCTACACAGTATTCATCTGGAAAGGCTCCTATGGAAAGTGTTCACAGAAGGGAGGAACACTGAGTATAATTCCTTGAGTTTATTGGGTACCTGCCTCCCGTGCCAAGCTTTTATCCAATCACAGCAGCAGTAGAAGCGGTGTTGTAACATATTCTAGATTTGTTTGTGGAGTTAACTGTTAAATCAAACGATTACCAAACTGGATCGGGAGGAACACACAAACATCTTTCGCATTCACACAGGCAAAAATCGCATCCTTTACTCCTTTAAAAAAAGCGGGTTTTTCACCTAAAACCAGCCCAGTAATGTTTGGGTTTTTTCAGCCTTCTGGTTGACGCGTTGACGTCATAACAGGTCACCGAATTTCATTGTTCCAAAAAAATTCTGTATCAAGGCTAATGCATCTCCTGGCAAGAAGTAATTTAAGGAGTTTGTTAATTCCCAAATCTCGCGAAAACTCATCTTGCTTGCAAGGTAATCGTTTGTCATCCATGCAGACACATCTGCTGAATTCACTTGATATTTTTTGTATAGGCAGTCAGTGGGCCATCTGTAAAAGCTTGTACTTGGATCCACAGATGGATTATCATTCACTGTCTAGGCCTTGTCTTTTTCTCAGCTTTCCATCACCATATCTGGCAGGCTAGGATAAATCTAGATTCATCTGGTTTAGAGCCACTGCTACATGTAATACATCAGCTAAATTTGACATTAGATCACCTGAGCTACGCAGGATCAAAATAAACCAAACTGCCAGTTGTCAATCTGTCACACAAGCAGTGACATTTACGGTTCAACAACCAACCTGGCAAAACACATGCTCTTTTTTTCCCTTTTTTTCTGTTATACATCAAATGCAGCTCAATAACCCAGATCACAATTGCGTCACATGATTGCATCTCACAGACTGGCGGGCAAGCAGTCTCCAGCCACAACCAGAAATAGGTTAAACTGGCTAAAAATATCAAAAACATTAATAATTCAGCTTTTTTTGCAAACCTGAACCTCTGGTAAAGAATAGCACTCTGCTCACTGTGAAGTGGCCTAATGGGCAGTCTGAGCTGTGGATTACTTTCGTATTTTACGATGCATCTCCCCTGAAGAGAAAGATAGATACTATAAGCAGGGAAGGGTACAGGCGTCAGGGTGGGTGTGGGGCAGGGATTGGGGTAGTAACATTATATTGTCATCAGCACTAATCTCATAGATGGGGGTCAGAATCCAGTCAGATGCTACTGCAGGCAGGGTCATGAACTTTGGAAAGTTTGTAACGAGGTTCTTGGCACATATTATGACAATTACTTAAACCGTTAAATAATTTAGGAGATGAAATTCTTATTCAGCCTCTGTTCTGCATCAGTTTTTCCTCTAGAATAAAACCGTCAATGCATCATATGTCTAGCAACATACAGTACGGAAGGGAACTGTGCAAACCGTTATTTATTGCCTTAAAAGAGTTTAATGGAATTATGTGTGAAAGACAAATTATCTTAGTTTTAACAATAACAGGGCCCAAAACCTGGAATGTGCACTATGTAATCATGAGGAGTATTTAAGCACCTTGCAGGGAAACATAGGAAATTTTCTCTGAGATAAAATTGAAAGAATGTACAGGATACTTGGTGTCATACAATTATCCATCCAGTCCATGTTGGTTTGTGCAGGTGCTCCCTTAAATGTCAAAACCAAATAGGTTATGACACAGTTCCAGCTTACAACCTATGTTTCAAAGTCAGCAAATTTTCATTTAGAAGCAGGGGGAACACAGCACACACTTTTATGTTGTGGCCAGCCTGACCTGAGTTTGGCATGTCATGGATAGGCCAACATGAGGTACTAATTAAATGGCAGTTGAAGGGATACAAATAAATATAAAATATCTATCAATAAAAGTTGACAAGATCAATCAAAAGGAGAAGAGCTTAGGTGTTAGACTTTGTCATAAAATCTGTCAGTGATGCAGTTAACCTACCTGTCATTCATGGAACAGTGGCAGGAAAAACTGAGATCGATTTTTGATTTGATTTTGATTTATTTATTTTTTTTTACAAATAATGTCGATTTCATTGCTCAGTATTGTTCAGAGTTTAGAAAAAAAAAAACAGTTTTCTATTAAAAACATCACACTAAACACTTCAACATTTCTGTTGTGAAGCATAGTGATACAAAAACACTGTGGTTTTAATGCTTTTCTTCACTTGGAATAGGAAAGCTGGTTAGAGTTGATGGAACAAATAGAGGAAAATACAGGAAAAGGCTGGCTTAAGACTGGCTTTAAGGTTTATAATTTAACAGGAAGACAATCAGAGCTACAATAAATAGTTCAATGGGGAGTGGTAGCCTAGTGTTTAGGGCATAGGGCTTGGAATACTCAGGTTGTGAGTTCAAAACCCACTCCCACAGAATACTACTCTGGTTCTCTGAGCAAGACCCTTAACCGCTGATTGTTCCCCGGGCAGTCCCCCCACAGTGGCAGCCCACTGCTCCCCAAAGGGAATGGGTTAAATGTGGAGAGTTCACTTCTCCATTCTGTTATCAATAGTTTAATTTATTTATTTTTATTTAATGTAAAGGACAATGGGCTGTAATTTTAGATTCTCAAAAAAAACTTGCAGATGTAATTGCAATGAAAGTTGCGCCTACTGTGACAGTGGTTCTATAAATTCTGTATTTTTATTTTTTTTATGTAAACATCAATTTGTGTTAGTCCATCATGTAAGATCTTAATTAATACACGGAATACTGTTCTGTGCATTTAATTGTACAGTCAAACATACATTTTCTCTTAAAGGACAGGCAAATAATACTGGACCTGTATCCCCACACCATTTATTCGTTAGACAACATAAAAAATAAAAAAAACCTTGACAATCAGCCCCCTGAGGTTATCGAGGCTTAGCCGAATATATAGATTATTTACCTCAAAAAGAAAACAAATATAATTCAACAGAACAAAGCAGGCTTCAGCATCTGTTTGTGTGTTTGTGTTAAAAAGGCACCAGAGGACCAGTGCTGAGGAGAAAGGTGAGAAAAAAAAAGGCTGAAGGTGGAAAATGAGCAACTGTGCGACAGAGTAAGCTGTGCTGTGTTTCTAGCACACCTGTTTAAGAAGCACTGATGTTTATGAGCATGAAAGCACATGCACACATACATGTATTTTTTCATAAGGCATAGAAGCTGCTCCCATAGGAGAACTGAAATAAAAGCTCTTTACTTTGTACAACATGACAAAATAAACCAATAGTGCACACAAAAGCATGTTTAAGTAAATATAAAGCCCACATCATGGGAAAAGTAGTGTGGTAATAAAAAGACAGTATAAAGAAATAGAGATTTACTTTCTGATGTTCAAGTCAGGTCAAAACATTTTCCGTGTCAGGTCAGCTATTCTAGGTCAAAGCTATTTCTATTTGCTAAATGGCAGAAAATGAATGCTTTATTAGGTTTACATGCATTAACACTATTTTATTTTAAAATGAAGATTATGTTGTGGCTTTGGACAGAACAGTTCATTTGCAAGATTCAAGGTAATTAAAGGCACATTTCTAAAAATTTGACGCAGAAAGCAAATGCTACATTTTACCTGACTTTTACGTCATTGCCATTGCTCCTACTACACATCCGCTGACCTCTCTACAGTCACTGCCTCCTCTTTAAAAGGCCAATTATAATAGTTTTGCACCAGTGGCGACTGCTGCTCTCTGAAACAGGTAAGGCTCAGTGGTGTTAATGAAATCCAAACGTAACATATTGCATTAACAAATGTTTAAACACATCACTACAGTGTCAAAAAATAGCTTTTATAATATATATATATAGGACCTGTTACGTAAACAATATATCTGAACCACGATTCTCACAAACTTAAATCTCATTTCAAAGTCCATACAGCATTTTAACGTATAAAAGCTGCAGACGCTGAGACAGAAAGCTCATTTTCTGCGCAGATTGTACATGCATCAAGCATAGCACAACCTTTACTCTTTTGTTACCATCCTACACAACGTTTCATAAAAAAGACCCTGGTGTTAACAGGTGGCATTATAAACATCCTCAAAATATGGGGATGACAGTTTTTCGATTTGCTCTGTCTGAATCTTTATAAGTTCTTCTTATCCAAGGCAAATCAAATACCAAAATTTTGTATGATTTCCAGGAAAGAAAGAGAAACTGACAGCGCCTTCTTAAGGTTATCCACTGGTATGATGTCCTTTTTCTTCAAACACACATATATAGACAAGATTACATAGGTCCCCCGTACCCAAAGGCTAAATTCAAATGAGTCCCCGCTCCCTGACTGCAAGGCCTTCAAACCTGCCAACACCAATTGGCTTCATGCGGACCAGTCTGCTCTACACCGGCCCCCACTCTTGCCCACTCAACGAAGATGCATACTGTATACCAACACACACTCATAAACATACAGTACACTACATTCATACCCTGCCAACCTTCACAGAGTGTAGCATTGAATTATTCAGCCTTTGCAGCAGCCTGGCCGGCACACAAGGAAGCTTGGCTGTGGATAATAAAAAAGGTGGATTGCAGGCAGTTAAAAGAATAGGGTATAAGATGATGTTTGGATCCACGTAGTCACACATAGTGGGCAATTTATGACATTTCGAGGAAAAGTTGGAGTCTAACTAGTTGACAACCTTCACTTGAAAGCAGATGTAGAAATAAATGCAAACTCGAAGCTACATTTGTACAGAAACGAGTTGTCCAACAGTGAAGCCATACACTGACAAAAAAGCACTGTGCAACAGTGAGACAAAGGGAGACGGAGGCAATCAAGTGGGAATGGTACTTCAAGTGTTGACATTGAAGGATCCCACATGTGTGTGCTGAAGCATAGTCTTCCCCTACTCCTATTGGGTTTTTAATGTGGGTGCTATTTCCATAAACCTGCCTCCTGAATGACTGCCAGCCACTTACACTCCCCTCAGGTCGACAACTACTAATACAAGGAGAGAATGCAAGCAGCAGACACATTTCCACCAATGCCTCTCTGAGACAATCACTGTTGTACACAACGCAAGCATAGCAAGAAAGAAAAAAGAACAGGGAGGCGGCCTTTTTTTTTTCTTCTTTTGTTAGACCAAAGAGACTTGCTGCAGTGGCTGAGATTATGTCTTGGATGTGGTGGATTTGAGAAGCGGTGGAGAGAGGACAGAATATCTGAGGAGGGAGGGGGTGGATAGTGTGAAGGAAGCAGGATTTTGTCATGATGCTAAGCTGGGTGGAGTAAATCTCCTGCGGACTTGTGTAGAGAGCTGTGACACTCGCAAGCAACAACAGCTGTTGTAGGAAGAGTCACTGTGAGTCCTCAGATGGCACAAAGCTATCTAAAAATTTCTCTTGGTTTGAAAAGGAAGTCTGTTATTTGGGTTTTAACTTTAAAACATAGTCACTTTTATGCCTACATACAGAAGAGAAATGTACCAGCTCTACCTCAAAATAGAACAAAAAATAACACAAATAATATATTCAGAGCTTAGTGTTGTGGGCGGCCTGTGATCACGACAAGCTGCCACGTACGCATGTTGTTTGTCTCACCTTTAAACATTACTATCTGTGTCTATACAGACATGGCAGCTTTCCATGTACACCTACGGAAATGCACAACTAATAGAGCCAAGCAGTACACACCTGGTACACTGTCAGAGCATTTCTTATTCTGAGGCCAAACTTATGTCAGGCACATGTGTCCCCAAGGTTCCTATCACACTTCACTGCAGGAATCTATATTACAGTTCAGTACACTTCCATTAGGCCATACTGTTCCTTTCAGCTGCTAATGTGCAACAAGGGGGACGTGGATTATGATGTCCAAGAACACTGGCGCTTCCTTCTAATAGTGGCAGGCAGCTGTGAACTGTTTGTATGTGCAGGGGCAATAAATGCCTCTATATTAGCGACAGAACGCACACAGAAGCACATAATGTTTGACGAGATTCATTGGTTTAGATCTAACTCTGCATCTTGAACATTATGACCCTGATTTATTACCACTTTGTGCCTGTCACAAAGTGTTAATAAATCTGGCCATAAATAGGAGTCTTCCTTACAGAGAATCTGCAGACTGATTTACTAAGTATTGTGCTCGCAGTTTATTGGCAATTTTGTAATAATTTACCATCAAATAAAAATCATGTCGTAACTTTTTTTTTTATCAGGCATGCTTCACAGTTGAATTCATGTACATAAGTGTGGAGTCGCAACAGAGAGACGTTAGCTAAACCTAACTATCACATAACCATAACAGTGAGTTTTATCTGTGAGACGATTCCTTTATCCCAAAAAAGATTGAAAGAATTTCTTTGGGTAATTCTATACGAAGTATATTGAGGTTTTGTACTAATAGGGCAAGTAAGTCTGCAGGTCTATTAAAGAAATGCACACAAATTGGCTGCTTTTTACTGTAGAATTATTTGCAGTCGAGCTGGGCGATTAGTAATTTTATTTTTTAATTGATTATAAATTTTTCTGTTTATGAAAATTCATTTTTTTGGAAAATGTGGATTTTTTTTTTCCCAAACTGGGGCTCCCACATTTCAAAGTGATGTCAGTTTGACAGCTTCTGTTCTAACTCATAACTAGCTCACTGTGTTATACCACTAGCTACAAACTTCTTGTATGTCATATTTTCATAGCTTTCAGTGGCAACAACAACTTACAACCTATGTAACAACTTGGATTTACTATTGTTGCACTTCGAATAACAAATGCTCGATCCAGTTTTTTCCAATTCCAATACCTTGGCTGAGCATATCAGCCGATATCCGATACAGGTCTGATTCAACTGTTGAATGAAATAACCATATAGATAGGTTTTAGATGGGTGATGTCATGATGATTCTATCTTACAACCGCCATATTGAGTACCGAACACTTAGCTTAGCTCTGTGGCGCTTCCCCTCTGATGAGAATCTTTCTCATTTAAATCCCTGTGAGCTAAACAACACGCAGAGAAAATCGTTGTTTTTGGTTGCGATTCTAAATGAAGTCCCTGCAAACTTTTTTCAACACTTTCTTAAACTAAAAGGCTTCCAGATGTTTACTTTCATGACTGATACATTATCTTATACACAACCGGTCCTCATACACTGGAGAAAGCCTTAATGTGAGATAAAAAGTAAGAAATCTCTGGCTTCATTGTGCATAAAAGTGCAAAACAAAATGTTTCCCTTTTTTTTTTGGTTTCTTTTCATTTTTAAACATTCTATAATTTCCCTTGTACTACACAATTATAAACGATGTTGTTTTCAACATATCCAAATGATTTTAATATTGCTAATACAACGACACACCTTAGACCTCTTTTGTAAAGATGTCTTTTAAAACCTCTAATTAATCTTTTATCTTGACATGGTCTGTATTCATTAATAATTTATGTTGAACTGTTTAAATAACAGCTTTAAATGTAAGTTTTTGTAAAAAGAGTAAAGATGCACTCCTTAAAAAGGCTTCTTTTTCTAAGTTGAGGTGAGACAAAAACAATAGTGTCCTTATTTCCATCAAAACTGGCAGAGAATTTAACATGATAAGAGACCATTTTACAATAAAAGATTGACCATGGTATTTTCAATGGTTATCAGCTCTCTATGCCTACAATAATGCTTGTTTCTAAAAAAAAAAAAAAATGTGTTTTTGATCACATTAAACACTTTGCAATAGGATTTTGGTGGTTTTGCATGAATTAGATCCAGACAGTTCTGTGAGATACATTAAGGATATGCAAAAACATGGTTCAAAGGAAAATGTGTGGGGTAAATGACAAAATGCAGATATTAATAAATTTAAAAGAATATCTCTAAAGATTTCCTAATTTCCATTAATTAAATCCAAGCCCCTGGCAAAGTGCATATCAAGTAGGATTTGCAAACAAACAAGTGGCATAGCTATTTAGCATCAAACAGTGGAGTAACATGGGTTAGATCGCAACAGAATTAGGAAGCAGGAGAACTCAAGAGGGGAGGACACAAGGAGCTGAGAGAGTAAGGAGACACCATACTTTTTGTTTTCTTTCTATGTTTACTTACTGATCTGTATCTTTCTTAAGCTAATAGTTTGCTTTGCTTCGTTGGCATGTGAAAATAGACCTATAGGATTCTTCGCGACACTGACACACAATAAAAGCTGTGAGCAGCAAGTGTTGCATCTGTGTGCATCTGGAGCACACACTGTCCCTGTTTCTGCAGATCATTGGTGTTTGCATGTGTGAGTAAAGAGAAGAGAACAGCAGAGCAACCTCAGCCTGACACTCATCAACGTCTGGCTGTTACATTTCTATGACACGCTCTGTCTCTGTCGGAACAGTGACGGTGGCGCAGAGGGAGTGGGAAGATGCTGGAGAATGTAGTTTGGACAGGACCAAGAGGGGAGAAATGAAGAGGCCAAAATGAGGACTGAAGAAAACTTTCTTTCTTACAAGTTGTACCCGAAAACTTTCTCTTCTGGGAACGTATATACGTGCATGCTAAGTAAAATATCATATATTAGGATTTGTCCAAAATGCTTGTCATGTTTAGCAACCGAGAAATTATTTTTTTATCATGAACCTGTCTCCTGTTTGTATAAAGTGCTATTGTGAAGCTTTGTCTTTGGATTTCATTTTAATCATAAAGTATAAGGGCCATGTTTACACGGGTATAAATAGACTTTTTCAATAATCTTTTGAAGGAGTTTTTAATGCTTCTAATACAACTCAACAATATAAAATTTTTTGGTTTTACAGCACTTTAAAGACATGAGATGCAATTAAAGGTTCTACCAGACAAGAAGGACTCTTTCAGAAATTACTGTATCTCAGGAGACAGATATGTTGTTGCTCCTGCCCTCCTGGCTGGTATCTTTAGAAACATGAGTCATACCTTTCTATTGTACCTCTTTTTTGGATGTGTGTAATGAGGTAATAAAAGTAGTTGTCGCTTTTATTACCTCCTAATTTACCACCGTTATAGTAAATATGTTGATAAATGCAATCTGAGGTGTCTCCTAGGGTTTTAAAAGGTTTTCAGGATGCTTTTTTAACTGTTCATTATGAAAACATTTTGGACAAGGCCCAAAAAGAAGATTTTTTTTTTTATTATTATTAAACAGGAATTAATAAGACATTGTTATTCTTTTATCTATTACCTATACACTGATAGCAAATGGTTGTATTTAAACATGATAATTTTTTTCTTCAATTTATTCTTGATTTGCTTTTTTGGATTTTTTTTTTTTTTTTGCTTACACAAAGGGAACATCCTGACTTCTATAATGTAGTGTTTCATTTCGACAAAGGGCTAAGGTTCACTTGGCTAAATGTACACAATTAATCTTAATTTATGCCTATAGTCTTAACCTATGCTTGCTAACAGTTTCTGTTCAGTACAAAATGTTTCATACTTTTACCGTTTCCATCTTCTCTCAGTAGCATGCAGTTACAGCTGAAGGCACTTTTAAAGATAAGAAATCCCAAAATGAGAAAATCAAAGGTAGTTTAATACTGTACAACATATAACTCTGATTTTACATAAATCATAAATAAAAAAATGTCCTCAACGGGAATGAGATAACTTACTAATTAAAATGCACAACAAACCTTGATCCAAAAAAAGAAAAAATGAAATCTTCTGTTTTTACACTGATTCTGAACCACAAGCTTATCTTAACATAGCCCCCCCCCCCCCCCCCCTCTCCTTTACTGTTTAGTCAAAATTATCATAATTTGTCTACTTTCATGTTTTTTAAATGTTGCTCAGAAAAGCAGAAATGCCCTCTAGCCTTATACTTGGTTAATTTGCAGGATAATAGAAACAGCTTGTTTCTCAAGGTTACTGGAGGTTAAGGATTCTAAGTTTAGAGATGTATTTGTCTGAATACTCTTAAATTGGCCTTTAGGTTAAGACTGTCAGGTTCTGCCTTTTAATCATGGGCTTTAAGGGTTTAAACATCTCTTTTGATACGGCTTAATAAAACCAAATGTTTTCATTTCTGTCACTGTCTTAAAAATAAATTTATTTGGAGCATGGAGACCCAACAGAATGCCCAAACAACCAATAAAATGCAAAAATAAGAATAATGCTACTTCACAGGGTGATATTGAACTCTTCACTCTTAACTACAGAGCTCCCTAATTCTATACCTTTCTCTGCTTTTGGTTAAAAGGTACGAAGCAGAGAAGGTTCTGATCAATGCTTGAGAACATCCCCTTGAGGGCAGACACATGGAATAGTTAAAAACTGGCCTTCAAAAGGCTAGGCTATTGATTGAAAAGCTTTCCAAAGTGTTTTTCATCTCTTGTGACTACAGAAGGATAATAGCGGCTGGTGTGCAGCCGGGTGCAGATGGTACAGCTGACCACCATGGAGGGGAGAGAGGACAAGTCAATAGAGGAGGGAAATACGTACCCCTGGCAGTGTCTTCTGTTCATGGAGGGCGTTTTGGGCCTTAATGGCTGACTCACGGGCGCAGTAGGTGAGGAATGCACAACCTGAAACAAAAGGAATAGAAAAAAAACTGTGATCAGAGTAAGACAAGGGATTCATATACGTAATTAAGCATAACAGGGACAGAGACTTGAATTTCAAATAGTAAACCTATAAGAAAAAAATGGGTTCTTTTTTTTTAAGTCAGATTTTTTATTATTTGAAACATACAGCAAACATTTTTGGATTAAACAAAAGAAAAAAAACAAAATCTCATTGGAAATGTAAAAGTAGGAAAAAAGGAAGAAAAAAAAGAGAGAGACATGAACAGAAAAATTCTTAAAGCAAATGTCAGGTAAGTCCAGGATCCCTCTCCCTATTGCCATGTCCTGCCCAAGCCTTCTTGCAAGCCGTGCCATTGTCCTCCTAATCCCAAACAGCTCTGACAGCAAAGCAGGCAAAAGAAACAAGAGAGTGGAGAAATATTCAGAGAGACAGAATGGAAAAAGAAGGTTGAAGGAGACAAGCTCAGAAATGCAGGAGAATAGAGGGGGCGATCAGAAGATATGTGAAACTTGGAGGGGAATTCCCAACTACAATATGTCAAACGCACTGCCATGTTCACATCCACACGCAATTGTAGACATTGTTGGGATCCTAGTATCCACAACCCAACATGACAGACATAGGTATATGCAGTGATTTAAGAGGGTCTACCACAGGTCTAATTAAACACTAGATAAGGCAATTAAGTGGAAAACATGCAGATAAAGAAAAAATGTCTATCTGTTCTCAATCAGCAAATTAACAAAAACATAAACATTAAAATATTAAAATCCTCTGTAGCCAACAGTTCCTTTTTGAGAAAAGGGGACATCTTGACGCACTTCACAAAAACAATTCATACAGTTAGATTGGTTAAAATTTGTCTGACAACGGAAATCCATCTGAATGAATCAAGTCGTTGACTTTTCAGGATTTTTTGCTTCCTGGATGAGCATGTGGGGAACATAGTGTTGGTCAGAAATTCAGATTGTGGTGGAGCTCCTTACACATTAGCCAGAATGTGTCTGTTTTAGGGCTGCAACTAAAGATTAATTATTAATCTGTTGATTCTTTTTTCGATTAATCAATTAATATTTGGATAGCCAAAAGTTCTTTAAAGAAGATATTTACTAAATTAAACCAGGTGAAACTAATAGTCTTCCACTTTAGGAGTTCTGGTGAGCGTATTGACGGACAAAAATGTTTTCTTTTAGGGATGCACAATATAATCAGCCCCCTATCGGTAACGGCCTGTATCGGCCTCAAAACTGAATATCGGACATCGGCCACCCCACCGATATTTAACCCGATATTTGATCAGCTTCTGAGTTTCTAAAGTCTAAAAAAATAAAAAAAAACTACTTCTTTTTCTTCCTCAAAAACTTCTTTTTTACAGACTTAAAATCTTCTAAAGACGAGGGAAAAAATATTGATACATTAAAATATCACAATATCTTCATATGCTGATATATTGCCATTTAAAAACACCATATCAATCTCTTTTACTAATGAAATATTGCTATATGTCATCGTTATGCTACGAAATCCCCCGAAAATTCACAAAATTTTGCCATATTTTAATATGTTGATATATTGACGTGGTATCAATCTATTTTACTAACAAAATCTCACAAGAATTTGCAAAAAATCATGAGAGTTTGTAACAGAATGATGAAATTTCACGAGATTTTGAAAGTAAAATAGATCGATACCGCGTTTTTAAAAATCTATTTGATATCAGCATATGAAAACATATTTGAGTATATTATTTTTTAAAGTGTCAGAAATGGATAATAAAACTGCTATTTTCAATGACTACTTATTTTTATAAAAAATATCGGTATCGGTTATTGGCTACATGAGTTTTAAAATATCGGCATATCGGATATCGGCCAAAATTGCAATATCGTGCATCCCTATTTTCTTTATCTTGCAATGCAAAATGTTTACATATTTTTTGTACAATTTTGGTAAAATAAAAATAAAAAACTTTTTAAAGTGGGTTGCTCTGTCAGCAAAAGAAATGTTTTAGAGTCTCTTTACTCTAGTTAACAATTAACTGAGTACTGTGACAAAGTGTGAGGAATACACATACATTCTGTGTCAACATTTAAACACAGCTGAACAACCTGTCCTTAATGGTTGATTTAATTATGCTGTAGTCTTATGAAATGAAAGAACACCAAAGGTTCTTGACCCAGAGGCATGACTGGTTATCAGCTGATTTGGCCCCATAGAGCTTTGCTCTCAGTCCCGCTGGACTTAAACCATCTCTGTTCATCACAGGTGTTAAACAAGGGGAGGTCAGTTTGCATAACTCTGAATATTATTAACTTCTAAAATTATTATATTTATCAAAGATCCAAAATAATTGATGAAATACTATGAAACATTAAAACAACATAACCTATAGCTTAAACACAACCATAGATAGGTGTATTGCTTCACCACATTATCGGGGGCGTTTTTGCTGAATTTGAGAATAAAGATGGCCAAAAAAGAGATGGATGATTGGAAGCGAACTTTGAGGCACAGCTGTAACTTAAAAATGAAGATTGCTTGGTTTATATACAGTCCAAACAATGCTTTAAAGGTAAGATGCTTTGTCTTGGAGTGGTCATAAAATTCACTCGAGTATAATCCCTATCCTAGTGCCGCCAATTAGGAAATACCTAACAGATGATTTCTTTAACTGTATCATTCTGTCACTGCTGTGATATAAAGTATTAACTGTTTTGAAAAACCACAAAATTCAAAGCATTTTTCATATAAAGTGCTAGTGCTTTTAATCCAAATAATCTGTTTCATCCCAGTTTTGAATGAGATCAAATCATGAATACTACAGTTTCAGTCACATAGAAAAGTGACACTTGAATTTGCTTCCTCTCAGTTTTTGTATATTGCCTCTGATGTGGATTTAAATGGACTAAATGATGTTAAAATTTACTCAGACACCTATTATTGGAAAAACTGAAAAATTTCCAAATTTAAGGAATCGTACATCTAACCTTAAGCAGAGAAGAGCCTGAAAGTTATTACATTGGATATTGCTGCACACTTAATACATCAAAACGAGAAAAAGTAAAAAAAAAAATTTAAAAAAAAAAGAGAGAGCAACAAAGGCAAAAAAAAAAAAATAGGGGAGAAGGCAGACGGAGTACTGAGGCAATCATTTCGCCCTGACTATCCGGATAAATAGATTTGCTTGTGTTCTATTAATGAGGTTCATATGGGTCAGCATGCATCATATTTCTGCCACTCTGAAGATGGTTTATTAGCAGCCCTTGCATTCTGGATCTCATTTCATCAACCAAATGTATTCAGTGGGTGGTGATGTATTAAGCGTCTTTACACGGACAATATTCCACTCCATTTTTCTTCCCTCATACAAGATCGCCTTTATTCATCCATGAACCATATTTTTGTGCCTTAACTGTGTGGCTGTGTCTCTAATGTAGCGTTGACAGGAATGCCTTAAAGAATCGTTGTTTCATGACTGTCTCAGAGCTTTTTCTTTTATTTATTCAAAGACTTTTGTCTAGGTTTCGTCTCTGAGCCCCAAACATAGGGATTACGAATTAAATAGGAATTTGTTTATTTTATGAAGAGTCTGTACCCTACTAAGTATGAAAGAGGCATTGGAGGAGTCCTTTAGGGGTCAGGACCTGACCTTGAGGTCGCCCACTTTCACCCAACAGCCCTAACCTAACGATTTTTAATGGCTAAGTAAATCACCAAAATAACCACAGAGCTGTTGAAAGAACGTCACTCTTCTGTATCAGAATGTTGAAAAAAGAAAAACACAAAGATGAAGAAAGCTGCAGTTTTGGGTTTGTTTGTTTCTTTAATCAGCAGGGGTAAAATGGAATGGCTCTATCAGGGCTCTTGGTTTTCCTCTTTCTCTTCTGGTCTCTCTGGGCTTGTTGTTGTTGACAAATGGTGGCCCTATCTTTGAATACAAAACGAGTATTTTGCATTACAATCAGAAAAGACGATTTATTTGTTAATGTGTAATGCATAGGGCTTGCCGAATAAATTAATAACAAGCACAACACTGGAAAACAAAAGAGAAACATGAACTCCATTTAAATGTGATTCTGTGCTCTTTAATGTATGGCTTAATAAGAATTTGCAGGCCACAGGCAAAAAGGCTTTAACAACTCCATAATTGGAATCCAAACACGTACAAATTGCCAGTGCTGCATTGCATACCAAATGTGAAAAAGTGTGCTTGGGTGGGGGTGGCGTGGGGGTGGGCATGATGAAATTGTTTGAAACACAACAAAAAGCCACTGTAATCAAAGCCTGCTGACACAGCAATGGGGGAAGCCCTCCCACTGTGAGGAGATGATCCTCTGCATCATCTGACAGAAACTTAACATAGCTTTATCTCACACATCGATTTCATCTCTGAAGAAAAAAAAAATCTTTGCAGTCTTTACCTCCTCTGTGCTCTCCACGCTCGCCTCTTATCCCCTATTGCAACTCCAGGTTGGGTACGGAGAAATCGTCTAAATCTCACCATCTTAACTGTTTAATTGGCATGTAATTAAGAGTGTCGGCTGCTAGATGGAGTGAGTCCTCTTCCCTCATGCAAATCGTTCCATATGTGGTCTCTATAATACAGCCTTCTCTATTTTGTTCCCAAAAGAGTCAATTGTCACTGGATATTTAAACATTTTCCCAAATGAGTAATAGAAAACTTAAACTTGTTAAGAATAAATTCTCACCTCTGCTTCCTACAGATATATTGTCATTTAGTTCCTTTCAAATCCATAAACATGTTTTCAATCATGCTACTCAGAGCATGTTAATTCGAATACCAATTAAATTTTATTTCTCATGTTGTATGTTGTTCATTTAGTCGTGTCTCTTACTTCTTTTTTTTTTTTTTTTTATATTTAACCTACTAGAATCTCTGTGCAACCATTTGCTTCTCATTTTGCTGCTAGTAAAGCTAGATTTGACCCATAAGGGAAACAATGGACATTGCTATGCTCTTACTATTCTGTTCTGTTCTATTTTATTCTTTTTTTAAATATTTCTTCTTCTTCTTCTTGAAAAAGATTTGTTTTATGCTCATGGCGTTAAACATTGACATTTTTTGGTTGTTTTTTTAGTTATAAATGGTCCTTGCAATTGTATTTAACTACACAATATTGTCTCTAAAAATTATCTGACCGCATTTCTATCCAAATTTTAGTTGGCTAATGTAAAATGTACAACAAATTAAAAGCCCTAACAAAACTAAAATAATAACTGAAGTATTCTGTTGTACGTAGATATTTTGTATGGTTCTCATTCCCTGGCCTTATTAAGAGCAACATCCAGTGGAATATTTCATTAGTAGACTAGATTTTCATATCATAATTTATCTTATTTTTAAGTGTTTTTCCCCTGCTTCTTTCATCTTGTTGTGTAATAATTGAAATTTCTCACTTGTGGGGCTAAAAAAAGTTTATCTTATCTTAAACGATATGCGCTCAACGTGAGCAATAGAGTTGCTAAACAGCAAGACATGAAACAACATCAAACTAAATCAAATCAGCTTTAGTTGCTGTTTGCCTAGAGAAATGATGCTAAAAAAAACAATAATGAATTTTCAACTTTAAACAAGCAATAAGATAAATGTAGACCAAATCAACACTATATTTTAATACAACTTTCTATCAAGCTGAATAACTGAACACAAGAGGAAATTTACTTCTAATTATACTAATAATAATAAAATCATGATCGATTTCTGAAATTCTGACTGACTACACATTATGTTGCTTTTAAAATAACCTATTATACCCTTTAATGCATTAATATGTTTTCTTTTTTTTGTTTATTCATCCATACAATATAAGATCATTTTTAACCTTGACCTCAACATTTACATTTATAATAAGAGACAGGTCACTCAAGTTGCTGTCAGTGTAAAGACTCAGGGGAATTACGCAGAATATACAGAGCAGAGACAAAAAACAGATCAGGCTACTTACTTGAATTAAATATCCCAAAATCTAAGAACCAGTTATCTGCTTCAGTTTTGGATTATTTGTCAAGCGGTGCCCTGAATCATGTTGGGCAGCGTGCAAGCTCGGATTAACAAATAATACTAATTGTCTTAGCTGGGCTTTCAATTACTTGCATCACATAACACTAACGTTGGATCCATTGCTGGTCAAAGTTCAACAATGAACCCACAGGGTTACTTTGTACAAAATCAAAGCAACACAGCAACAGAATTTTTAAAAGAAAGTTACACCAACAACAGAAACCACATCTGAGTTGATGATGTAACCAATCCAGAAAGAGAAAAGCTTGATCTGAGCTTCTGCTTCTGTTCTGAAAGTGCTATCCACCTGGGAAACACAAGGACATTTAAATCCTCATTTTGTCCCTCTCCTTATCTGACCACTTCTTTGTCCAAGACCATTTCTTTTCTACTTCTTTTCTTGGCAACAATGAGTCCTGATTGTCTTTAGTTGAACGTTTTGGTCCGCAGAATGCACTGTCTGCCATTTGGCTCCTATGCTACACTAGCTGGGCGGCAGCTGTTCGCATGCACATACGGGCACGTATACTCTCACACGGCCGGCCCGGCTGTGTAAACAAGAGACTGGAAAACAACACAGAGAGATTTAAAAAGATCCCGTTAGTGCTTTGCAAAACTTTTTTTTTTATTCATTTATCTAAAATAATTAAATTTTGTTAAAAGCTCCTTTAAATTATCTTAAATTCTTTACAATAGCTGTATGTTCTACATATGTAAAGATACTTTTAAAAAATTGAACTACTTATAACCACAATCAATTTGGACAACATATTAGTAATATTAAAATTCCACTGTCATGCTTTGCTATGACATTAAGCACAGAGAGCAGTTATGTTTCACAGCCAGCTCCTTCCTGCCATTTGCAACCAACTCTTTAAGAAAATGTCTCAAAAGCATCTGTTTCTGAATTTACCCTCTTTGCCTACAATAAGATGTTATCCTACACCTACTTCAGAACATGTCCTGATTTCTCGCTCTTGCTGTTTGTGCAAAAATATGTCAATAGCAAACCATTTAATCCTAAGACATTCTGATCTTCAATTGCAAAGTAAGTTTAAACATTAAGTATGTTGCAGAGGTAGAAATGGTGACATATCGTACGAGCTTACATGATAGTAAATAATGGTTATGTATTTAAACTGTTGCTGTATTTTTTTATCGTCAGCTGTTACTTTAACTTGATTATGACTACATTTATCACCTCTGCCAAGGAGGTTATGTTTTTAGGGGAGTTTATGTATGTCTGTTTGTCTGGTTACAGGATAACTTCAAAAGTTCTGGATGCATTTTAATGAACTTTTAAACAGAGGTGACTTTTAATCCATTAAATTTTGGTGATGATTCAGATCATAGTCTACAGGATTTATTTTTTTAAAGATTTTCTAACAGTGTGTGATAGGGATATTTAGCCAAAAAAGCAGTTCCCCACTAAACCAGAGGGTGGCAGTAGTGACTATTGACAGCCTCAGCATCCGAATAAAAAAGATCGGAGGTATTTTACTGAATACAAGGGAATGTTGTTGGTTTGTTAGCAGGATCAATTGAAAACCTTATGAACAGAATTTATGGACATTTTTTTTTACCAGAGGTGTGCCTCATGTCAAAAAGCAATTCAAATTTGGTAATGATCCAGATCACATGCGAGTTTAAGCTATAGGTGTAAGCCACAATATGGGGCGAAATTTTCTGCTTAGCGGATGTCTACACTATATCACTGCTTTTCTAGTTATAGATGAAACCCGTACCGTATGCACACAAAATACCTTTGCAACAGCAAAAGTATTTGGCTGAAAAGTGACATCTGTCCCAAACCATGGGGTGCCTTGTTTATCTTGAACCCTATTCTACATTTACTTGGACTTATCTGGCGTCTAGGTCTAAATCAAAAACATTTTTGGTGATAAACTGTGCAAATAGATTTCTGATGGTGCTGTCTACATGTACAGTACCTGGCATTATTTTTATAATTAATTGCAAATTTTTTCAACCCTGCCTTTGTGTCTTAAACCTTTACCCTGTTTGGTGCCCTCCACTGGCTAGAAAAGGTTCAGTGGATCTGACGTGTGCTGTGGCTTAGCCAGGGAAGAGATGCAATAAAGAACTGACATCAGCAACTCCTCCAGCAGTGATTTACTTAGGGTCTACAATAAATGTTATATTTGGAAATAAAAATAAATAATGGTTGTCTCCATTTTAAAGACTAATAAAAAAGTAAATTAATTGAAATTGAATAAAGTCATCTGTCCAGTCTACTACAATGATTTGACATTAGTTTTGTGTCAATCAGTAAACGGACATAAAAGTTATTGGAAAAAACCTTAATTTTGAAGAGAAGAATTTTAAAAAACTATGAAACGCATTAAATTGGACAATATTTGTCTACGCTAAAATGATTATTTGGCATTAATGTATAACATGAAATGAAAGTTATTATTTCCTGTTTTTTAATTGTATTTGCTTCATATATTTATTGTGGGTCCTCACATATTAAGGAGGAGGAACCAGCCACACAGAATCACTGAGCCTCTGGGTTTAAACCAGCAGAACTCATGGCTGATGGCCGCCTCCACAGAACCTTCCTCTCTTTAACCTACATTTCTTCTGTCTCTGCAACAGATAGGGGAGAGATATTCAACCACTTCTTCTCAAAAAGATCATCACTGGGATTGTTCTCCTCACCATGTTTGTGCCTCTGTCAATCCCAGCCAAGACAGTTCCCAACCTTTAACCCCCTGTCCTCTGCGTAGCCTTTTATTGGGAGGATTTTAAAATTTTATATCTGGACGCAAGTGTGTCTGGTGTATCTGGAGGAACACGAGTTGTAAACACCTCTAGAGCAGTGAGAATATATGATGAACATCTGACTGATAGCCACACTTGAACATAGATCACTTTTTAAAGCTCAGTGTGCATAAGGCGGTGCACTGGTTTTGTCCAAACAAGGATTATAATTAATTAAATTGGTCCTAAGGATCAAAAACATCTACTGGATCTGACAATAAACCACTTTATTTAGAGAGATAATTCACAAGATAAGTTTCATTCATTTCTTTTTCTACATGCGTATACCAACAGTTTTCTTTGCTTTTTAACCCTAAAAATTCAAAATCTTTACTTGAAGCTGACATTTTATTAACCCTGTAATACCTTTTTCTAAGATGCTTCTGTATGTTGCTGTACAATAAAATTTTAGCAATTTGTTGTTGTCCATATTCTTTAGTTATGAATGTACCTGTAAGTTTCTTTTTTGTCTGCCACACCCAAACTTGCGCAGTGTGTATAGGGGTATTCATTCTATTCTATTCTATTCTATTCTATTCTATTCTATTCTATTCTATTCTATTCTATTCTATTCTATACTACAGCAGAAGTTGACTTCTCACATTGATCCCTGTCATTCCTCTGAGAACAATATTTCCTGTTCTGGCCAAATGGGCACATAATGATGGTATAATAAAATCTGTAGCCTAAACCTTAATTAAAATATATGTTCATCCTAAAGGAAGCCTAAGACCTAGACTTTGTTGTCATTTTGTATACACAAGGTGTTTACAAAACTAAATTTAATTTAGTACAGCTCTCAGCTCTCTAAATGCACATTTCCTTTCCATAAAGTGCAGCAGTGATCAAATGTAAAACAGTGTGGGAGAAGGAAAAAAAAACATGGTGCCAGACTTTCCTCTAAAAACATCTGTTGATCATGAATTCAAAACCATTCTTCTACCAACCCTTCAATAAGTTAGTTTATCCCTTTATCTGCTGCATCGGGCTTCCTTCATTTCTCTTCTATGGGGACCCCTTCCATTATAACATCACCTTGAGCAGTAAGCTAGGAGACTGTGAATTCTACAGAGGACCAAGCAGCATCAATGTATATCATCAGGATAAGAAATAGTCCCCTCACTCTCCGTGGTATTCTCTCTGACCCCTAAGTCGAAGACCTCATCCATTGATTTGTTGCGACTCACTCTCATAGACTATACTATCCTATGAGAATCAGTCAAACAGATCCATAAGGAGAACATCGCCAAACGAGTCACTGTGTCTGTATGAGTGTATTTACAGAATATACTGCATATCTGTGTTAAGCATAAAATGTTTGGTGACATGCAAATATAAAAAAGCCTCTGTGCATGTTAAAGGTATAATGGAGGATGTTCTTTTAATGGGTGGATTATCAAAATATTTCATCCTCCTAATTGTCAATCATTCCGGTGATATGTTTACGTAAGGCCGTCCTACGTGCTTATCCCCAATTTAGGGGAATAAATTGCAAATCTTCTTTTGAAAAGTAAGTTTTTATGAGCAATGCTAACAGAAACATTTAAACAGAGCGTGGACGAGGAGAAATGGGCTAGTGCATGCTCTTGCACGCTTTTAATAGGCCTTCCCTCTCGGGAAGAGGTACTGGGGTTGTGCGAGTGCATTTTTTTCTAAAGTTAAGAGGGTGGAACTTTACGAAAATTAAAGAAAATCCTCCCCTATACCTTTAAGGGCAATTTCAGGGGTAAAAAAGTAATAATTCTCATTCAACATGTAGAAAACCTTTTGCCACTTTAAATCTACTGTATGGTTCTAAGGTTAAATACTTCCGCCTGGACACAAGTGGTACTTCATAGCCCAGCTGTAAAGAAACTGATATGTACTTATAAGCTTATAAAGACTGAGAAGTATTTTAATTGTACACTTTATGATAGAAAATATAGTTGTTTAACAGCTGAGGCTGGTAATATCCAGTCTCACTGCAAATTTCCCATCCTCAACTCAGTTAAACCTTCTTTAATATGTTCCTTGATCGTACTTATGATGCGGCAGTCTTCCACCCTTCCGTAGCTTTACACTAAGTGATTGCCCGATCTATAAAGACATCCAAGGAACTGCATTCTGGACGAGCAGGCTAATTGACACTGTTAATGGATGGAGTTTCTTGAGGCTGTAAATAATGTGTAGATTCACACTTACTGCCTCCCGTTGTGTTACTTCTGGGAGGTCAACAAGAGTTTACCTGCCAAGTGCCGTCTCTCCAAGCCGTTGTTCCTCCCTCCCTCCAAGGCTGCCCCAGCCGAGGGATTTACAGAAATCAATAAAAGTTTCTTTAAGCCCTTGCCTGATTCAAAGTCAGAAAGCTACACCTCCTCCACTTTATGAACTGCAACAACCACTTACAATAACAAACAGGATTAGGTGTAGGAAATAATAAAAAACACTTTCACCTATCACAATTCAGCTTATGCTATACCCTGTAATGCAACACAGTGAAAGAATATGTCAAAGTGATGTAACATCTGTCCATAATGTTTCTGATTTGCATATAAGACCCAATGTGGCAAATAATTCCCTTTCCCCTAACTAAAGGTGGAAGGCAGTGCAGCCTTTGAGACAGATCAATAGATCTTAGCCAAGCTACAATCAGAGATGACTGACAGCTGCAAAATGACTGCAGACTAAGAGAAGGATCAGGTTCTAAGCCCCTTTGATTTTACAAATTGAAAGTTACCTTAAAAGACACAGCTTCAAAGGCCCAGAAGGTGCTTGGACAGAGCGGCTGAAAGCAGAATAAAGAGGGAAGACATATGTCTTTCCTCCTCATCAATCTGTCGTATGTCTTTCCTCCTTATCTGGGTTTAAAAAACAGCCATCATCAAAAAAGAAGTGGTAAAAAAGGAGAGCTTTGTCTCAGGAGTTTCCATAGGAACTGTTAGAGCTAATTTCTTTTAAGGTCAATATGAATATGAATCAACTGTGATATAGAGCAAATAAGAAGGAGGATCAAAAATAAAGTGAGATAAACACAGCAATCAGTGATTCATTAGAAACTAAGTAAAGGACAAGACCAGTGGACAGAAATGTCATTTGGTGATATAACTTTAAATATTGTATATATGTAGGTAACCACAGAATTGTATGTTTTATCATATGATATATTTTATCATATGTTCTTTACGGTTATGAATATTTATAGACAAAGCAGAGTTAAAAGCACCTTAAAAGGCCCCTAATGCTCTGAAAGCTCAAATAACCATCCTCCTATATAGTACCTTTTGGGTTTTTTTATAAGGTAGCTGATTCTAAATAAGCTTTACAAAATCTGCACTTATGTCAAATGACTAAAAATTAATTATTTCTTTTATCTCCTGATCATAAACATTTGAAACAAAATTCATGAAAACGCGTTTTGCTTGATTGCCAGGAAACAGCTCTTTAGTGACGAAGAAATGTCCAGCACTATATTAGGGCATGCTCAATCTAAAAAATTTTTTTTTTTTTTGCACATTTTGATTTAATCTTTATTAAGATTATGTATCACAGGCCCACTGCAAAAAGAGTCAACTATAAAGCAGCTCAGCAGATAAGGAGGCAGAAAAGGCTACATCTACTCATTTTATTTCTACACCAGCAATCGTATACAGAATGCTTTGTCCTGACAGAGCCACTACCCGAGGGTGTTGTGTGCTCATACTAAAAGAATCCATCCATCCACCCATCCATCCATCCATTCATCCATCTTCTTCCGCTTTATCTGGGGCCGGATCTTGGAGGCAGCAGTCTAAGCAGAGATGCCCAGACTTCCCGATCCACACACGCTTCCTCCAGCTGATCCCGAGGTGACACAAGGCCAGCTCAGAGACATAGTCCCTCCAGCGTGTCCTGGGGCTTCCTCGAGGCCCCAATGGGATATGCCTGGAACACTTCCCAAGGGAGGCAACCAGGAGACATCCGAAACAGATGCCCGAGCCACCTCAGCTGGCTCCTTTCGACATGAAGTAGCAACGGCTCTACTCAAAGAACCTCCCAGGTAACTGAGCTTCTCCCCCAATCTCGAAAGGTGCACCCAGCCACCCTGTGAAGGAAACTCATTTCAGCCGCTTGTATTTGCAATCTTGTCCTTTCGGTCATTACCCAGGTCTCATGACTAGGGTGGGAACGTAGATTGATCTGTAAATCGAGACCTTTGCCCCCTAACTCAGCTCCCTCTTCACCATGACAGTCTGATACAGTGACAGCATCACTGCCGACGCTGCACAGATCCGTCTATTGATCTCACACTCCATCCATCCCTCACTCGTGAACAAGACCCCAAGATACTTTAACACCTCCCCTTAAGACAAGGACTCTCCACAGACCTGAAGAAGGGAGTCTACCTTTCTCTGGTGGACAACTATGTCTTCAGATTTGGAGGTGCTGATCCCCATCCCGGCTGCTTCACACTCGACTGCAAACCGCTCCAGTGCATACTGAAGGTCCTGGTTTGATGAAGCCAACAGAACAACCTCATCTGCAAATAGCAGGGATGGTATCCTGAGGTTCCCAAACCGGACACCCTTCGGTCCCTGGCTACACCTAGAAATTCTGTCCATAAATGTAATGAACAGAACCGATGACAAAGGGCAGCCCGGCGGAGAACAACATGCATAGGAACAGGTCTGATTTATAGCCAGCAATGCAAACCAAGCTCCAGCTGTGGTCATACAGAGAGCAGACAGCCCTTAACAGAGGACCCTTGACCCCCTACTCCCGGAGCAGCCCCCATGAGGGACACGTGCGAAAGCTTTCTCAAGATCTACAATACACATGTGGACTGGTTGGGCGAACTCCCACAAACCCTCAAGCACCAAATGAAGGGTATAGAGCTAGTCCAGTGTGGCACGACTGGGACAAAAACCACATTGTTTCTCCTGGATCAGAGACTCGACTATCGGCCGGATCCTCCTTTCCAGCACCCTGGAGTAGAACCTACCCTGGAGACTGTGGGATGTGAGCCCTCTGTAATTGAAAGCAGACCCTTCAGTCCCCCTTTTTAAAGAGAGGGACCACCACCCAGGTCTGCCAATCCAGGGGTACTGTCCCAGACCTAGGGTTGTCAAAAGTATCGATACTCAAAAAGTTGTATCCGGATACAATACTCATTTTTAAAAGTATCGATACAGTGCTACCACCAGTGGCACCTAAACAGTCATTCATCTTAAGTGCAGAATAAAGGAAAATGCACTTTCTGAACACTGTGTGATTGAATAATTCTGTGCACTTTACAGTTTCACACTTTTTTTTTGTAACAGGTGCAGCTGCTGAGAATTATTTTTGTTTCTTAACTGGTTTGGCTAGTGTCATTGCTATCTGTGCAAAGCATAGCCAAGGAAGGAAAACGTTTTTTACCAAGCTTGCTTAATATTGTGCACAGCAAACAACCTTAAAATATTCTTCTTATTGTTTATTGTATTTATTTATTATATTTTTATTATTAATGAAAATTTCTGTTGAATTTTGGAGTCTTTGTTTCTATCCTTGTGGTATCGAAAATGGTATCGAGTATCGAATATTTTCCTTAGTATCGTTATCGAGGTGAAAAGTTTAGTATCGTGACAACCCTACCCAGACCACTGCGAAAGGCACCAGAGACCTTACGGCCATAGCTAAGGAGGAGAACATGGACCATTCCAACCTCATCTCTCCGACCTCCCTCGGGATATGGGAGAAAAACACAGCACTAACAGAGGGATCCACAAGACTTTCCCAAAAGACCCTCACGCACAGGCCTGCCAAGTCTCACCAGCTTCCTCCCCTTCCAGCGGATTCAGCTTACCACCAGGTGGTGATCGGTTGACAGATTAGGCCCTCTCTTTACCCAGATGTCCGAGACACGCTACCAGAGATCAGATAGTACCTCTCAACCTCCCACACAAGCTCAAATCCCCCCCCCTGGTGATGTTCCAGGTCCCTACAGCCAGAACCTTCCTGCTCAGACTGGGCCCTCAAGGCACCCCACCTCAACCGCCACCCGGTCCTCTCTGCACCTGACCACTAGGGGTGATGGGTCCAAAGAAGGGCAGGCCCACATCGTCCATTCGGGCTGAGCTCGGCCGGTTCCTGTGGGCAAAGGCCCAACCACAAAGCAATCGCATGCGAGCCCCAACCCCAGGCCTGGCTCGAGGGTGGGGCCCCAGCTTCGCCATACCATGTGATGTCACTGTTCTTGGTTTGATTCTGTCCATAAGGGTCTTGTGAGCTGCTCTTAGTCTGACCTGTAACCTAGGACCTTTTTCCATGGGTGACCCTACCAGGGGCATAACGCCCCGCACTAGGATCATTTGGGCACTCAAACAACCCCACCAAGTTAAGGTGGCAGCTCGTGGGGTGATACTAAAATAAATAAAAAAATAAACCTAAAAAGAATCTCCTTTAATGAACAACCATCTCATGAAATTAATTTATTCATAATATATATAAAACATGTGTTATCCATGCATACCAATGTGAATTCCAAAAATATATACCATCCCCTCTTCCAGACTTTTTTATTTATTTATCATATGTCACCGCTGAAGCTGAAGAAGACTAATGATTACCTCTAATGGTGTGACTAACAAGCAGGCACAGGGGTGTTAATTGCATCGACTTAAATTTCCTACAAACCACATTTAGCCCAGAGGACACCAGAAATACAGTTCTCCTAATGAAGATGTGACAAACAATAGATAGACAGACAGACAGACAGACAGACAGACAGACAGACAGACAGACAGACAGACAGACAGACAGACAGACAGGTATTGTATAAAATGTATAAAGCTTAGGAGGACTACAGATTTAAGCCAGGGTTTATTGCTGTAAGAACACAGTGCTACAAACTGCACCAGATCTCAAAGTAAGTTTTTTAATATCTGTTTTATTTGACTTAATAGGTTCATTTATTTAGATTATAGATAGACGGACAGACAGACAGGCAGACAGACATATAGATAAATAGATTACTGAAAAACAGAGAAGATATATGAAACTGCCAACCAATTAATTAC
>NW_015151226.1:247632-285388 GCF_000732505.1 Cyprinodon variegatus | reverse complement strand
TCCTAATTAGTTTCTACTAAGTACATTTAGCCTTTTTTGTATGGTTTAAAGAACATTGTTCGTTTATGCAAACAAAATGGATGGAATAGAAATTTGCTTCAAATAACAGAAGGTACAAATAGGAATTAGGAAAAATAAAACATAAAAGATTTTTTTTTGTAATGAACACAAAAAACTTTTGAAAAGTTGTGCTTCAAACTTCTTTCAGAGGCTGCAATAAATTTGCTGAAGTGTTCAATTCTGCTTTGCAACTGGTTAATCTTGTTACAGGGTGAAAACACTGACATATATAATCAGCCTGTTGTTTGCAGCACAACATTTTAATACACAGTAAAAGTAGAAGACATATTTAAACTTTTTGCAATCACATCAAAATCAGCTTTGCTGTGAAGCATGTATAAGCAGAATCTGAGCATGAGAAATAATACTTTTGAAGTTCATTTGTGATACAGTGATGCAAAAGTATTGTGCTTCAGTAAAATATATTTACCTAGAATAAATGAATACAACAGTATCGATGTGTTATGTACATGGAGCGTTTATCACATATCTACAGTTTCGTTTATGATCTGTACATTCCCCCATCTGTTCCCTCAGGGGGCCGCTGTCCTACATTAGAACCATGATCTTTGACACTAACCATAAGGCGCACACATTATGGACAAGTACAGGAGCTCATATTTGCTATCAAAGGTAGAAAGGTTGATTAAAAAAAGAGGATTCAGTCCACAAAATGTAATCCTACAAAGCTATCTGTGGAAAACTGCTTTCTCAGAATACAATTTTATATTGTTTGGGTGTATGTAGATTTTCGGGGGGTATTTCTCTCTCCTTTCAAGAGCATATCACAGAGAAACTCTATCCATCAGACTAGCTCGGAGGGGGAAAAAATAAAAACTTGAATAAATATTTCATCAGATTATTCTGTGATTTAATATGCCTCTGCTTGGCCGTGGTCTACGGCAATATCTCCATTTATAAATGCATTAACAGAATGATAGCTGACACAAGCCTAATATTGATATCAGGGTTGCCTTGGCCAGCAAATTTGTCTGTCTGTCTGCAAAGCTGAACCGCGTATGCTTTCGCTCTGATTTGATTGCACGTTACTTAACTACATGAGGGCAGCTCCCAGGGTATAATCTGTCCAGAGACGTTTGCTTTCCATAAATATATGCGCTTTTTCATGGCAGGGATGGTAATTTGGTGAAATAAACAAAACAAATGCAAAATGGAGAGAGAGAAATAAAGAGGTTATGGAGCCAGACTATTTAAAGTACTACCTTATTTCTGCATATAAGCATGTGCATAAATGTTTAAGAGTGTGCTCTGCATGTGCTATGAACATAAGCTAATTAGAGCCAAAGGGAGAAGTTTCCACAGGCTGTGATAAATTCAACATAAGGAAATCCTCTACCTATTAATACCGGTTGGGTGACAATAATTGGCAGGCCATCGACAGCGTGGGCAGAATTAATCATTTGAAGAGGCAGACTGGACTGAATTTTTAATTGGGAGAGTCAGCCACTGTATAGGGAGGCAACCAACTGATCACCCAGGAGACCGCTGCTTCAGACAATGCGCGTTTGCTAATCCTCTTGAGTCAAGTTATTATGGCCATGCATTATTATCACGCTTTACAAACTAATTCCATGTTTTCCCTCATGGATTACCAAGGGGAAAAATAGTTGCATAAGAAAAAAAGCAGAAAGGAAATAAGTAACACTGAGACTCCAGCAGGAATGAAACTGAAGTCAAAATGACAGAATGCACAACGTTTAGCATAAGGAATATGTATTAGTGCATTTGTCGCTGTCCATCTGAGTGTTTATCAGAGTTAATTCACCCCTTAGAGACGGTTCTCTGCCAGTCTTCCCATCAGGAGGCATGCTCCATAATCCCATTCTGCCTAATAGCATGATTAACTCTAAAAGATCACTGACGTATTAGGGTTTGATTATGTATTGTTAATTGTGTGGCCAGGCATCATTACATTCTAAGACATTTAATTTGATGAACCCTGCTTATCTTGTATTAATTAGTTGTTTGCGAGCTCGTGAATGAGGGTAAACATTCATTTTGAGAATTAGATTTAAAATTATGTTGTATCAGCTCAGGGAGATGACCCTATCCAGCTGAAATGAAACATTTTTCTATACATATCTTTACATTTAAATCTAGCAACATTGTTATTAAAGATTTTACATTCAAGCTAACACACAAAAGCACAAGCAACAAACAACACATGTAGATTCTTACTAAATTCAAACAGCACAGTTTGATCAAAGAGAAAGAGCAAGGACAAAGAGAAGTTATCCAATAAAATATGATAAATACCATAATGCCTTAAAGTAATAAGAAAATCTACTTTAAAAAAAACAAAAAAAACAACCAGAAATAATCAATTAAACTGTTCATTGTATGAATTGGAAAATAGCAACCGGTGACAACACCCTCAACAAATATCTACACTACATGTATGTCAGAAAGTAATATGTTGAGCTGCATGTCTAACAGCCTGAATCCTTTTCTGGGGGACAAAATTTACTCAGCAGCCAAATACTGCAATCATTACGCAACTCAAGGCAATGATATTGTAGGGAATGCATACACACTCACACACACACACCCACACACACACACATAAAATAAACCCATGCTCATGAATGGCAAATGAAGGCTACATTGAAAAAATAAATCTTTCCTCTCTGCAAACTGACATCAAATATTGCCTTAGATTTCAACAGGGAAATAAAGAGCATGATACTGATATTCAGAACGAGACCTTCAAGGGCTTCAACCTTTTGTGTCCCAACGAAACAGGGGACTCGGTAAAACTGTTAGGAGGCAGGTGTGGGCAGCCTCTGGAATGCAGGAAGAATTTCACTTAATTTCACTTTCACCTTTTGACAGCAACTTCCGAGACTGAAAAACAATATGGAAACATCTTCAAAAAGCCTTTATTTTACTGCCATATATATATATATATATATGTGTGTGTGTGTGTGTGTGTGTGTGTGTATCTGTGTGTGTGTGTGTTTTCCTATATATCTACAGTATCTTGTATATGTCTGTAGTTTGGAAGTACAAGATTAAAACTCTAAAGTGGGAACATAAAGTAGTGATTGTGATACCTGCTGGATATTTTTCTCTTACTGAAGAGTGTCAGAACCAGATATTAAAACATATAACTGCTTTGAAATACAGTACATAGAATTTAATAAGCAATCCGTGTAAAAATAATGATACAAACACGTTTCTTAGATCTCTAGCTAGTCATTGGTTAGGAGCTCCTTAAAGTACGATAACCTGGAGCAACAGTAACTCTTTAGATGTATCATAGTATTTAATCCCAAAAATCAACAATCTGTATAAAATGATCTACAGAAAGCAACAGGAATTTTAAGTGATGCTACATTTTTAAAATGCTTATTACAATTACAAGGTTAACTGTGTTAATTCATTGTCTTTTTTATATATATATAAATGAAAGGTCAATACATAGATTTAAGTAAAATATAGAATAAAAACTCAGTTCAGCAGTTGTGTTCTGGTGCTTATTATTATAAAGTATTCTACCATCTAACTCCAAAGAGAGTAAGTAGTGGTCTTCCTTCAATTTGTACCTGACTCCTCATTTAAAAAATATTTCAGGGCAGCTGTATTAGTCATTTAGTCATAGCAGGAAAAGTGAACAAATGCCTTTCAGCCAGCAGCTGTGCAGTGTGCAGCACCATGCATTGGTAGGTCATTCCAAATGCATGGGTAGGGGAAGCAGTATGTTACTCCATCCTCTAGACAAACTCAAGTCCCTCTGATATTTTTTCCCCACATCTTTATGTTAAGACTTGAAAAATGTAGGAATGGTTAAATGTGAATGGGTAAATGTTTGTCTTTAGTAAAAAAAAAAAAAATTCCTAAAGATATCATGTTAAGTTGATTCAAGAGTTGTTTGATTCAAGAGTTTAAAAAGATGAACCAAGGGCCAGGGTATGAAAAGTATTTTTCTTAATTCAGGAGGTACTATTAGAAAATGGTCTTAAAGTCAAAGGTAGCTAAAATGTTCTACATCGGTGTTGTCGCCATGAGGACATCATTGCTCTGTCTTTCCTTGTTGTGTGTTATATAGTGTCAAAGGATATGTCGACACATTGTTCTAGTTTTTAACTCCTCAAAGTCTTAATCTTCTCTGCACTAGGAACAGGTGGGGTGGTCTCTATGGCTCTGCCTAATGCGGTATTGTTCATATATCTTGGTCCTGTGTTTATCACAAGGCCAAGAGGGAGTGATGGCCTAGTGGTTAGGGCATAGAGCTTGGAATCCTGAGGTTCTGAGTTTGAGTCCTACTCCCATAGACTGCCACTCTGGGTCTCTGAGCAAAACCTTACACCCCACACTGCTCCCCGGGCGCCCCATGATGGCAGCCCACTGCTCCCCAAGAGGATGGTTTAAATGCAGAAGTAAACTTCTCCAATGTGAGATCAATAAAGTAAAATTATTATATTATACCACCTATTTGCTGGATAAAGTGGGAGATCAACAGATACATTGATATCTCATATGCAATAACAGGTATACTGCTTCAATGTAGCAACTAACGATTATTTCACTAAGTAATTAATCCGTTGATTAATTTTTGAATTAATCTATTAATAATCAAATAGCAAATGGTTCCTTTAATATTTTTTACAGAACTGAACCAGATGAAACACTTGAGGAGTTGAGAGAATATCTTAAATGCAAAATGTTTATATATATTTTTATTACAATTTTGGAACAATCATTGCTCTAAGTGTGTTGCTCTGTCAACTGCATGTTTTAGAGTCTCTATACTCCGGTTAACAAAGTCTATTATTAAATTAGTTGACTATTATTTCAATAATCGATTAATCTAATTTATTGTTTCAACTCTACTTCAATGCCTCCCTTTATGCACCCTTCTATGTTTTGACTCTAACCTATGGTGGTGACAAATTATAAAAATCTGAAGAAATGGATCCTGCATACTGAAGTGAGGTTCCCTGTAGAGTGGTTGAGCATAGTTTCATACTTTCATACTTTCAAACTTTTTAGTGCATACCCCACTGAGAGGACAGCGAAGGTCAGACCCAAGGCCCACTGGAGGGAATATATATCTTTACAGGCCGGAGAATAACTTGGGAGTGGGCCAACATAATGAACTGACAAGTGTCTTTTGGGGGCCTCCCTTCTCAAGTCGTCAATTATTTGTTGTCAGTGTATTAAACATAACAGGCACTATTATTTTACATCCAGGCCTGGGGTCCGGTTGCATGGATTTTGTATATGCTCTTTTTAATGTGAGCACTTTCTGCAGATACTCATTTTTTTCTCTGCCAGTTAGTATAAGTGTTTTTATCTAAATACCTTGAGGAACTTCAAACTACTTCTTGGATGTCTTAAGTCTTCTAGACACCTGACTGAAATAAACAGGTGATTAACAGACTTCTACAGCTCTTGACGGTTGCTGAGCCAGTAATGCAATGGTTTGATTCAGGTGTACTGGAGCAGGACACATCTAAAACATGAAGGACAGTGGGTCCAGGTCTGATAACCACTGCTCTAGATTACCTCTGGGAGTTAGTGTGAGCATGCATGCATGGTGTGTGTGTCTCTGAGCAGTTTGAAGATGAAGTGGCCACCTGTCCAGATCGGTACCCCATCACAAGCAACCCTGCAGGATGGATGGATGGATGGATGGATGGATGGATGGATGGATGGATGGATGGATGGATGGACGGATGGACGGACGGACGGACGAAGGCCGGGGTCATGATTTTATGAGTCGAAATTGGTTCTAAGTATTGTTATACTCAGTGTGATGAGTCAACTGGTTAATCTAAAAAGGGGGGGGGGGTAACATTTTGATGTCTAACACGTAGAGGGGAGGGACAATTTTGCTCTGAACAGATTAGTGCACATTAATAGCTTCATGACCACTCTTCCTTAGAAAAGTGGAAGTTACCACTGCCCTACAGCGCTGGCCCCATACTTCCTATTTCAGCAGAAGCAGCGCACCCGGTATCACCGGTATCTCCGTGGCGGCGTCCGTCATCCTGTGACAGCTGCTGGGGGCCCTTCGGAGACACTGTAGAATTACACAGATTTACGCGGTGACGGCTCTGCGCGCGGCCCCAGCTTCCATCTCCCACGCAAAGAGATGTTAAAGAAAGCATGTGGATGAATAAATGATGCCACCCCTCCAAAGGAAAAAAAAAAAGATGGGACTGGCAGGGAAAAGCTCTTTAAAAATGCATCCTTTCCGTGCGCTTCTGCCCCACTTTAGGAGCGCGTTAAGGAAACACTCTTCGATTACAATGACAGAAAAAAAACATATAGAAAATAAACTGTAAATGTTTGATTTTGGATGAGATGTGCTTATAATAACGGAGGATGTATTCTGTCATTTGGAAAAATAACATATATTTAAAAAAAAGATATCAAGACAAATGTGTAAATATTGGAAAAAATGCGCGTTTGGAGTCAGATTTAACATTTAATGAAAAACTATTAGGATGCGAATGAATCAGTTAAAGATTAAATATAAAAGAGGTCTTCGCAAGCATCACCACGTTACCTTTGTGCATGCCGGTGTATCGGTCCTTGAGAACTGTCAGTTCGTGGATTTTCCCAAACTGTTCAAACAGAGGTTTCAGGTCTTTTTCCTCCAAGTTCCTCGGTATCTGCCCGATAAACAGCTTAATGGCATCTTGGTCTTTCATGTTGCCGTTCTCCGGATGAATTGAAATGGGTTCTGACCCGTTCATGGGTTTGGGGAATGTGATCTGAGAGTACTGGTGCTGATGTGGGAGAAGTAGGAATGGTTGGTGGGTCGGTGGGTCCCCCGGTCCGGTGAAAACCAGGCTGGAGTGAGCGGGCTGGGACTGCTGTGGATGGTGCTGCCTTCTTGTTTCAGTCTGAGTGAATCTGGCCATTCTGAGCTGGGAGCAGAGTGGATAATAATGACAACACACACACACACACACACGCTGTGAGAGAGCAAGCACTCAGCTGGAAACCAGGCTGACTTTCTATCCAACACACAACGCTCCCGCACACACAGTAAGAGCAGAAGGGGGTAATATTGGAGGGAATAAGCGCACTGAGGCGATATTACACGCTCTAGAGCGACACCCAGTGGTNGATGGATGGATGGATGGATGGATGGATGGATGGATGGATGGATGGATGGATGGATGGATGGATGGATGGATGGATGGACAGGAGGGTACAGGAAAAGAATATTGAGTAGTGGAGGACTGTGCCATACCTCCACAATGTATTCATTTATATACTCTCTCTTTCCGGGCAGTGTAGGATCAGTTTTTTTGAGTAACGCTGGCAGGCAATCAGTGATGTCATGCCAGCAGTGCAGCGATGCCAGCTTAACCTATTTTACCAAAGAAACACCACACAGTTCCTATTTATAGCCCTGCAGAGCAGATTGCCTCTTCACACTTCCTGCACGGACCTGAAGATGCATAGACATTCTTATTATCTAATATGCTGTGATATTCATAGATAAATTCTGCAATTGATGATTGTCCTTATTTTTTTAACTCCATAAAGAATTTTTGTGTGATGCAAATTTTGGCATACAATATTATTTGTTCATGTTTAAGAAATTATATATAAATATATATATAAAATAAATACTATATATATATATGGTGCTGAATATAATCTAAGCTTATTCTAAGAGGCAGCACTGGCGGTTTTAGGTGTAGTTTTTGAATAATGTCAAAGTGCTGTTACAGGAAAGCTCCAGGTGATTATTTTATCTATCGAACCAGGCCTCCACTCCTCCCCCTCCACCCTCCATGCACCCTGCACTCATGTGCCAAAATGCCACTCACCCTGTCTGACTCGCCCTCTGTGTCCTGAGCTGAACCATCATTTCTCTCCCAAAGCCTCAGGATAAAAGCTGCCATTTGTTTCTGCATCTCTTGACAAACACTTCATCTTTTCCCCCATCCACTTATCCATCTGCCCATACATTCATTGTTCTGTGCCATGCGTCTGTCTGTCATTTGCCTTTTGGGCCACCACCCCTTCCTCTGCATGCATGTGCCCAACCACGCTGTCCAATTCCTCTCCGTCACACTGGGCTGTGTGACAGAGAAGGATTGGTCGGCGGTGCTGAGGCATATCCACAAAGCACTGTGTTTACATGCACTCTCAGGCAGATACATGTTCGACATTCATGCATTGTTCATTCGCGCCAACATCAAGGGCTCAACCATTTGGCAATCAGAAAGATGTGACAGCTTGACTAATCTGTTATTGTTTTTTTTGGGGCCAAAACATTGGGGTTAGCAAGCCCTCCAAGGGCAAAGCACTATAAGGCTACACAAATAACTTATTATTTTTCCAGGCTTGTACAAGGCTTTATTGCATGAGTTATCCTGAACTGTTCCAAAACGGAGAAGGATTATCACAAAATGATGCGTTAAAGTCTCACCGCTCTATCCACCCTCTCCCTTGTTATTTTCTTTTTCTTTTTAAATGAATCAGTGCAAAGCCAGACTTAAATGCAACATCAACATTAGAAAACATCAAAACTTAATGCTCCATTCACTAATTTTTTTGCTTTACCTTTATAATCTAAATTGTAAAAGCACAGTCAGTTATGTTGACAGGCCCGCTGTAGGCAAACAATGCATATAGGCTTCTGTCCCTCCTTTCAAACTACTTTACGATTCAGCTGACCTTTGTGAAGGGGCAAGATGGCGGTAGGACTACACCCTTAGCAACTCCTAATGTAAAATATAAATGTGAACTGAAACAGCTACAAAATAATTCAGTTAAGCATTTTTAGAGGGGGTCCGTCTCCAAAGCTGTCAGTGGGTCGGGCTAAACTGAACGGCTGAAAGGCTCAGAATGTGGCGGGACATTAAACTCTCCTCCTTTCTTTAATTTGAATATAGATACACAGATATGCAAAAAAAAAAAATCCAACTAAAGACACTTTAAAAACGTAAATTATTATATATTATATATATTTTAATACATTTATTTCGTTGAGATATGTGTTATTAGGTAACACTCATTATCAACAAAGTCCTGCAATTACTGGTGTCCCAACTTTTAGTATTTGGTTTTCCTTAAGACATCACTTGGTCTTTTCCTACTGCATTTTACACTGTTGAAACAACAGATAAAAGGGTATTTAACCATTTCTATCTATACAATTCCTCTGCATTGAATCCCTGATCCTTGTTTCACTGATATTTACCAGGGTAATTATCTATGTGTTGACTTGGCCATATGCTTTGGATCCTTTTACTGCTAAAGCCCTAATGGGTTGTTGTCGGGTTTTTTCCTCCATACATTGTTTTGTTCCAGGCTGAACCAACCCGGAGTGTTTGTAGTGGTGAGATTGGTGTTCACCTTATCTGACAAAAGCACACTGTTCTAACACAATGTAGTCCCCCTTACCTTAATAATATTAGGAAAACAAATTCTTGCACCGCTAATAAACTAATTGACATCTAATTGATGTCTAAATGGTGTTGAACGGTTGATGAAGCCGTGTGACTTTGAGATTCCTCTGTGTGCTGCAGGGTTGCCAAATATATAACAAATGTATTAATATTGGCTGGCTTTGTTTACGTTAATCAATGCATGCAATATCTTTCGTTCAAAGTACTGAAATTATTACAAGGCAACTGTTAAGCACAAGGCATTTGGGGACTTATAAATAAAAAATAAAAATGTACAAATTTTAATGATAACCTGTAGAAGTGGTGGTAATTTTGATGGAGTGAACCCAGAGCAGAATAATGTTAACACTGTTAGGTATTTGATTATTTATTGCAGGTGAGATCATTGTTGCTTGTTTCACCAACATTATCGCATTGCCGAACTTTAATTGGTAAAAGTACGCCAGATTGACATTTCATAAATAAGTCTCTCTGATAAAAGTTGGTTTCTTTTCTTTCTTAGACATGTTTGCACATCTACACATAGCCATCCCTGCTTCAGGCACCCATTAAGAGCAAGCATATTCCACAAAAGGTCATAGGATACCAGCACTTAAAACATGCTGCAAGTCTTATATACTGCAAGCCATAATAAATGTTGCATTGGAGCAGGAAATCAATCCACCTGAAGGCTCTCTCGGGCAGAGATTAACTGATGAAAAAAAGGTGAGAATAGCAGTCAGGTGAGTCTAGTGTGTAGACTTTAAGTTTCCCCGTAGCTTTTCCTTGTTGGCATCCAAGATTGCCAATCTCTATGGAGAAAAACCCCAGAAACAAGCAGGGGAGAGAGAGAGAAGCAGCACTCCTCATCATGAACTCAGGACCCATAGCGCCTGTCAGTACTCGTTGAGCTTCTGCATCTTTTATGAGGAAAACCCTGTTGCTTATTACAATATTTACAGGCATTTAAAGATTCCAAAGCGAGTGTTTTTACTGCTTGGCTCAGTGACTATTGCTCACTAGTCCTGACATAACTTTTTATTCCATATTTGTTAAATTAAATCAATGCACATAACTATGTGGAGCCTAAAAATAGCTTTTCCCCTCATGGTCTGAATACAGAGGAAAAGGAAAATGATTTGGACTTTATTTTATGAAGTGACTTACTGTACCGAATAATGCTAAAAAGATTATACAATGACTGTTAAACCTGGTTTATTATAGAAAATTGGCAGCCTATAAGAAAACATTCTTCTTATTATTATTAAAAGTAAATTGTGTTTCCTTCCTTGAGGGAAATACAAAAGCAATGAATATCATTCGATTGAAAAGCCTTTTAGCAAAGCTAGAAAAAGACTAATGGCATCTTGGATTTATCTCAGAAGCAGAAGCTCCAATTGGGGAATCACATCCAACCCAAGCAAGCATATTGAAAACTCAAGTTGGAAAACCACCGGGATCGGATAATGCAATTCTGTGTGATTATAGTGGCTAATAATAGTATTGAACGCCAAAACATATCTCTTACTAGTCTATGCTTTGACACTGAAAAGGGACATGTTTATAAATTGCTCACTTTAGGGATCGCTTTACTCGATTATCTGGATTATAACTCATAAATTCCAGCTTCCAGGCACAAAAATGAACACTAAATAAAAGTAATAAGCTAAACAAATTAAATTAGTTAGCAGGCTAACAATATTTTCTAAGTAATCAGCATATTATTCAAAAACGCCTTTTTTTTATCTTTACCAGAGAAGTTTCATTTTCCAAGTCGGGTGTAAGATGAGTAAAAAAGACAGGGTGTTTTCCCACTCAATGTCAGTCAAGAGCGGAATTTCAAACCCTCCACTGGAAAAGAGCAGGTAATTTAATGAAACGGTTGGTAAATGCAACAAACCACAAGCCACAGTGGTGTTTTTGTAAATTCAGCCAGAGAGTTGGGTAGGGTTTTGGATAACTGAGCTGTCAGAGCAGCAATGCACCTGAGCTGCTGGTAGACTATCAGAATATCATTGTCAGAAGAGGAGAGCTAAGTAGCCTGTGGCATTAAATTCCTGGTTGAAACCCTGAATAGTTATTAAGATAATCCTAAAAAAAAAAGACTTTGGGTTTCCATGAGTAAAGAAAATGGAAATGTATGTTGTGTTTTTCAGGGCATATGAAATATTTGACCTGGACAGTGGCTGCAGGTCAAATATTTGCAGTTTTATTCTACACTTATTTGATTTTGAAGATGCTTTGACAACCTGTGATTAAGATACAATACAGTACAATATCAGCCCAAGAAAGCTAATGACTTAGACTTAGACAGACTTTGACAGATTTTATTTTGTCATTTTGTATACAACTGTATACAAAACGAAATAAGTATGCATATAGTAATAACAAATTATATCAACCTGCTTATAAAATGTCTTGTATAAGCAGACTAAGGGAAGCATTCATGCTCCAGAATCTATATCCAGCCATTTTGCATACTACAAGCAGAGGCAATGTGATGACAACAGCAGCTGAGTGCAAAACTTGTCATGCAAATCCATGGGTCTTTCTGCATGGAGTTTGCATGTTCTCCCTGAGCATGCTTGGGTTCTCTCCAGGTACTCCGGATTCCTCCCACAATCCAAAAACACGACTGTTAGGCCAACTGGCTTCTCTAAATTCTCCTTTGGTGTGAGTGTGTGTGAATAGTTGTTTTTCTCTGTGTTGCCCTGCGATGGACTGGCGACCTGTCCAGGGTGTTCAGGGTGGATGGATGGATGGATGGATGGATAATGATAATGGATGATAAATCTGAATCATAACAACAAAAGTGTCATGGTTTTAAAATAATATATATAGATTACATATAACTTTTATTTGTATTTATTTTATTTTATAATTGTTTAACACAGAAAGTCATCGAAATTCCTAATTAGTTTCTACTAAGTACATTTAGCCTTTTTTGTATGGTTTAAAGAACATTGTTCGTTTATGCAAACAAAATGGATGGAATAGAAATTTGCTTCAAATAACAGAAGGTACAAATAGGAATTAGGAAAAATAAAACATAAAATAATTTTTTTGTAATGAACACAAAAAACTTTTGAAAAGTTGTGCTTCAAACTTCTTTCAGAGGCTGCAATAAATTTGCTGAAGTGTTCAATTCTGCTTTGCAACTGGTTAATCTTGTTACAGGGTGAAAACACTGACATATATAATCAGCCTGTTGTTTGCAGCACAACATTTTAATACACAGTAAAAGTAGAAGACATATTTAAACTTTTTGCAATCACATCAAAATCAGCTTTGCTGTGAAGCATGTATAAGCAGAATCTGAGCATGAGAAATAATACTTTTGAAGTTCATTTGTGATACAGTGATGCAAAAGTATTGTGCTTCAGTAAAATATATTTACCTAGAATAAATGAATACAACAGTATCGATGTGTTATGTACATGGAGCGTTTATCACATATCTACAGTTTCGTTTATGATCTGTACATTCCCCCATCTGTTCCCTCAGGGGGCCGCTGTCCTACATTAGAACCATGATCTTTGACACTAACCATAAGGCGCACACATTATGGACAAGTACAGGAGCTCATATTTGCTATCAAAGGTAGAAAGGTTGATTAAAAAAAGAGGATTCAGTCCACAAAATGTAATCCTACAAAGCTATCTGAGGAAAACTGCTTTCTCAGAATACAATTTTATATTGTTTGGGTGTATGTAGATTTTCGGGGGGTATTTCTCTCTCCTTTCAAGAGCATATCACAGAGAAACTCTATCCATCAGACTAGCTCGGAGGGGGAAAAAATAAAAACTTGAATAAATATTTCATCAGATTATTCTGTGATTTAATATGCCTCTGCTTGGCCGTGGTCTACGGCAATATCTCCATTTATAAATGCATTAACAGAATGATAGCTGACACAAGCCTAATATTGATATCAGGGTTGCCTTGGCCAGCAAATTTGTCTGTCTGTCTGCAAAGCTGAACCGCGTATGCTTTCGCTCTGATTTGATTGCACGTTACTTAACTACATGAGGGCAGCTCCCAGGGTATAATCTGTCCAGAGACGTTTGCTTTCCATAAATATATGCGCTTTTTCATGGCAGGGATGGTAATTTGGTGAAATAAACAAAACAAATGCAAAATGGAGAGAGAGAAATAAAGAGGTTATGGAGCCAGACTATTTAAAGTACTACCTTATTTCTGCATATAAGCATGTGCATAAATGTTTAAGAGTGTGCTCTGCATGTGCTATGAACATAAGCTAATTAGAGCCAAAGGGAGAAGTTTCCACAGGCTGTGATAAATTCAACATAAGGAAATCCTCTACCTATTAATACCGGTTGGGTGACAATAATTGGCAGGCCATCGACAGCGTGGGCAGAATTAATCATTTGAAGAGGCAGACTGGACTGAATTTTTAATTGGGAGAGTCAGCCACTGTATAGGGAGGCAACCAACTGATCACCCAGGAGACCGCTGCTTCAGACAATGCGCGTTTGCTAATCCTCTTGAGTCAAGTTATTATGGCCATGCATTATTATCACGCTTTACAAACTAATTCCATGTTTTCCCTCATGGATTACCAAGGGGAAAAATAGTTGCATAAGAAAAAAAGCAGAAAGGAAATAAGTAACACTGAGACTCCAGCAGGAATGAAACTGAAGTCAAAATGACAGAATGCACAACGTTTAGCATAAGGAATATGTATTAGTGCATTTGTCGCTGTCCATCTGAGTGTTTATCAGAGTTAATTCACCCCTTAGAGACGGTTCTCTGCCAGTCTTCCCATCAGGAGGCATGCTCCATAATCCCATTCTGCCTAATAGCATGATTAACTCTAAAAGATCACTGACGTATTAGGGTTTGATTATGTATTGTTAATTGTGTGGCCAGGCATCATTACATTCTAAGACATTTAATTTGATGAACCCTGCTTATCTTGTATTAATTAGTTGTTTGCGAGCTCGTGAATGAGGGTAAACATTCATTTTGAGAATTAGATTTAAAATTATGTTGTATCAGCTCAGGGAGATGACCCTATCCAGCTGAAATGAAACATTTTTCTATACATATCTTTACATTTAAATCTAGCAACATTGTTATTAAAGATTTTACATTCAAGCTAACACACAAAAGCACAAGCAACAAACAACACATGTAGATTCTTACTAAATTCAAACAGCACAGTTTGATCAAAGAGAAAGAGCAAGGACAAAGAGAAGTTATCCAATAAAATATGATAAATACCATAATGCCTTAAAGTAATAAGAAAATCTACTTTAAAAAAAACAAAAAAAACAACCAGAAATAATCAATTAAACTGTTCATTGTATGAATTGGAAAATAGCAACTGGTGACAACACCCTCAACAAATATCTACACTACATGTATGTCAGAAAGTAATATGTTGAGCTGCATGTCTAACAGCCTGAATCCTTTTCTGGGGGACAAAATTTACTCAGCAGCCAAATACTGCAATCATTACGCAACTCAAGGCAATGATATTGTAGGGAATGCATACACACTCACACACACACACCCACACACACACACATAAAATAAACCCATGCTCATGAATGGCAAATGAAGGCTACATTGAAAAAATAAATCTTTCCTCTCTGCAAACTGACATCAAATATTGCCTTAGATTTCAACAGGGAAATAAAGAGCATGATACTGATATTCAGAACGAGACCTTCAAGGGCTTCAACCTTTTGTGTCCCAACGAAACAGGGGACTCGGTAAAACTGTTAGGAGGCAGGTGTGGGCAGCCTCTGGAATGCAGGAAGAATTTCACTTAATTTCACTTTCACCTTTTGACAGCAACTTCCGAGACTGAAAAACAATATGGAAACATCTTCAAAAAGCCTTTATTTTACTGCCATATATATATATATATATATGTGTGTGTGTGTGTGTGTGTGTGTGTGTATCTGTGTGTGTGTGTGTTTTCCTATATATCTACAGTATCTTGTATATGTCTGTAGTTTGGAAGTACAAGATTAAAACTCTAAAGTGGGAACATAAAGTAGTGATTGTGATACCTGCTGGATATTTTTCTCTTACTGAAGAGTGTCAGAACCAGATATTAAAACATATAACTGCTTTGAAATACAGTACATAGAATTTAATAAGCAATCCGTGTAAAAATAATGATACAAACACGTTTCTTAGATCTCTAGCTAGTCATTGGTTAGGAGCTCCTTAAAGTACGATAACCTGGAGCAACAGTAACTCTTTCGATGTATCATAGTATTTAATCCCAAAAATCAACAATCTGTATAAAATGATCTACAGAAAGCAACAGGAATTTTAAGTGATGCTACATTTTTAAAATGCTTATTACAATTACAAGGTTAACTGTGTTAATTCATTGTCTTTTTTATATATATATAAATGAAAGGTCAATACATAGATTTAAGTAAAATATAGAATAAAAACTCAGTTCAGCAGTTGTGTTCTGGTGCTTATTATTATAAAGTATTCTACCATCTAACTCCAAAGAGAGTAAGTAGTGGTCTTCCTTCAATTTGTACCTGACTCCTCATTTAAAAAATATTTCAGGGCAGCTGTATTAGTCATTTAGTCATAGCAGGAAAAGTGAACAAATGCCTTTCAGCCAGCAGCTGTGCAGTGTGCAGCACCATGCATTGGTAGGTCATTCCAAATGCATGGGTAGGGGAAGCAGTATGTTACTCCATCCTCTAGACAAACTCAAGTCCCTCTGATATTTTTTCCCCACATCTTTATGTTAAGACTTGAAAAATGTAGGAATGGTTAAATGTGAATGGGTAAATGTTTGTCTTTAGTAAAAAAAAAAAAAATTCCTAAAGATATCATGTTAAGTTGATTCAAGAGTTGTTTGATTCAAGAGTTTAAAAAGATGAACCAAGGGCCAGGGTATGAAAAGTATTTTTCTTAATTCAGGAGGTACTATTAGAAAATGGTCTTAAAGTCAAAGGTAGCTAAAATGTTCTACATCGGTGTTGTCGCCATGAGGACATCATTGCTCTGTCTTTCCTTGTTGTGTGTTATATAGTGTCAAAGGATATGTCGACACATTGTTCTAGTTTTTAACTCCTCAAAGTCTTAATCTTCTCTGCACTAGGAACAGGTGGGGTGGTCTCTATGGCTCTGCCTAATGCGGTATTGTTCATATATCTTGGTCCTGTGTTTATCACAAGGCCAAGAGGGAGTGATGGCCTAGTGGTTAGGGCATAGAGCTTGGAATCCTGAGGTTCTGAGTTTGAGTCCTACTCCCATAGACTGCCACTCTGGGTCTCTGAGCAAAACCTTACACCCCACACTGCTCCCCGGGCGCCCCATGATGGCAGCCCACTGCTCCCCAAGAGGATGGTTTAAATGCAGAAGTAAACTTCTCCAATGTGAGATCAATAAAGTAAAATTATTATNCCTATCTCAAAGCATTTTATGAAATAGTCGAAAAATTTAGCTTTTAATTCACATAGTGGCACCTAGCTGTTTTTTTAAAGGTTACTTAATACTTTTAAGTACTTTCTGGAGCACATACTTTTTCACTTTTACTTAAGTAAAGAGGTCAAGTTGATACTTCAACTTTGACCAGAGTGTTTTTAAACTGCAGTAACAAATGTGTGTAATTTTGACACCACAGGCTTTCTTTGACTTAATATGTTTGTTTATTTTCGATTTTATATTTAGAAAGACTCCAGTAAGAGCTTATTATGCAAATCATAGACATGTGAGATTTTACTTTACTGCATGTCCTAATCTTGGTTAGTTCATCACCTCTCTATCACCTCTTCAACAATTCACCAACGCTTTAATACAGTCAGGAAGTCTGACTCACCTGTTCTGTGTTTCAACAGTCTATCCTTCAAATTAATTTAGAATGCTTATGGTTGCTATATAATTATTCTAGGCTGTTTTTTTTGCCATTTTATGTTTATATTTTATATTTAAAATAAAATATTATGTTGTTATTGTTGGGTTGAGGTTTTAAGGACCCAAATGCAGAGGTGAGGAGGCAGAGGTGATTCTTGTAGATTTAATTAAATATCTGAGGCAAAAATCCAAAAACCAAAGTACAAAATACAAGGAACCAAACACCAGACTACTTCAGGGGAAAACTCACATGGGGAGCCAGGAAAAGACAAGGAACCAGCACTGAGAAACTGCACTGGGAGAGTATATATAAGAGACATAACAAAGACAGGACTAATGAGCTGATTGGGAGCAGGTGGCAGCAGCTGTGAACAGAGGAGTCTAAAGGCCCATTCATACCTCACGTTTGGCCTGCACGTCCGTATTTATGTCCGTACGTTCTATCCGTTGACTCCTTCATACCTCCGTCCGTTGAGGTGCGCAATAACCCGTATTTCCTCTAGGTGGCAGTGCTGGGCGCCAATGATTCGTCATTGATCAAAACATGGCGATGGTTTCTTTGTGATTTTGTTGACATTTTGTACTAAAAACTCAATAGCGCCCCCACCGTTTCCGGTAGTATTGCTCCGTATTGATCCGTTTCGTCCGTAAGCGTAAGCTCCCAATTTTCGTGTCAAAGTACGGACGAAATCGACGGTTAGAACGTATGAAACACTCCACACGTATCCGTATCCGTCTTTTACGTGAGGTATGAATGGGCCTTAAAAAGGAGCTAGGGAAAAGGAGACCAACACAAGAGGGCAACAGAGAGCAATCAAGAAATACCTAAGAACTCATATATATCCAGAAAACACCACAAAATAGGAATTGAACCAACAAAATTAGGGTTAGGGTTATATATGTATATATATATATATATATATATATATATATATATATATATATATATATACGGTATATATATATAACCCTAACCCTAATTTGCGGAATGAAAACATAATTGCGAGGGGTTTTGGTCTCAAATTTTCGTGTGCTTCAAGTGCTGCTGTTGCTGTCTCAGTTTTTACCTTTACAATCAGCACAATTCCTATCCTTTTCTTTCCAACCTAGGGAAATTGTTCCATGTCTGAAAGTCACAGAGCACAGAAAATAAATGTATTTAAAAGAAGCACTTAGGACAACCCATATGAGAAGCTTATGAAAGCTGACAATAAAGGACCAATATTTAAAAGAAACATTGTCTTTAAAGATATGCTCTCAGCATTCGTTAAACAATGCTTTAGTATGTTATGGTTGGTGACTGATGCTTTTCTGAATCTCTGAGAATTGCTAAAAGTTTCTTGTTTTTCTAACATCACAGTTTCTCATAATTGTAATCATTTGCAACAAACACATTATTTCAGTTGTACACAATTCCTGTAGGAGTTTTCAAAGTTTGAAGTTATTACCAGTTTAACTGCTACACACTAAAAATACAGATAAAAACAATGATTATACTAATATAACCAATAATAATAATGATCTTTCTACAGTATCTAATTAACTAAAGCTCTACTAGAGTACTAATATTAGTGCAGTTCTCAGTATAAAGTCTTTTGGCTGCAACAATACCTTCACCTAAGTATTTGTTTGTTTATCTGTTTACCTAACTTACAAGATCTTGCATTCTTACTTATGTTGTTAACTATTTTTCTCTTTCTTATTGGATTTTTCTCTCTTTTAAGCAAAAGATGTTTGAAACATTTCTGTCAGTCAACAGACAGTCAAGGGACAAACAAACATTATCCACAATTAAGAGACCTACTGTAAATATTTTCCGAATAGCCTGCTGGCTAATCCCCCAAGAGAGCATTTATTTGCTTCATTTGCTTTCTCTTTGCAGGCACCGTTGATAGTATTAAGATTAAAATCCTTCATGAAAAACAAAATAGCTCCAGTAAAAGTTGATGCAGTCCAGTGCATGGGGCACCCTTCCAGCTCAGCCCCAAACTACTCTTTAAATAAAACATATCTGCTGGACAGATTTCTAATTACAGCCTATTTAGCAGTGGATTAAATGAAGTGATATACTGTCTGTTACAGCAGGATCAAGGCTGCAAGGAGAATCAATACTGCTGGCTCCTGCTTCTTCTCTTACTGTGGAGGAATGGCACCACAGGGGTGCCCTGTCCTAACTTTACCTTCCCAATATCTGCATGGCTGTGTGAGAGATTTTGCCTTCAGCTTCCTCAGACGCTCCAAAACCAGCAGTGTAGCTTGATAGAAAGGAAGAGCATACTTCTAAATAACCTGGGGTGTAGCAGAAACACATTTACAAGTTTGTTGTTGACAGATTTGGAAGAAAAGACTTGCTAATATTAGGAGTTGGCTATTTTGTTGAGGAAGAAACCACATATTTTTTCAGTCTATTGAACTTTGTTCATAATATTTATTCTTGCAAGCTCAATAATTGAAGCTGTTGAAGCAAAGCAGGGGTATACATTGACATGGGAGTCAATGAAACAGTAGGTGGCAGCTTTTGGAGGCACAAAGTGTTTTTATTGTATACTTGTTCTTTTGAAATGGGAACATAATTCTTTGAGGTAACAGCAGCAGACCCAAAACATCCTCTAAGTTACAGTTGTTGAGAGTGCAGTTTGTTTTCAAAGTGTTATTCTATGCCCCATTCATTCTGTATTGATTAAAAGAGGCTCAGCTTTTGCAGAATTTGGCGGGCCACCTCTATGGGAACTGGAGTCGAGGCGTTCGGCGTACAGCTCAGCATGGTGACTTGCTTATATCTGGACTGGAGACAAACTGGGGTTGCAGTAAGGCTCATATCGAATAGAAGTATGGTGAGCTGTCAGGGTACTGGATCAGCAGCCTCTTAGGAAGGCTCACTGGCTATTTTTAGGGACATGCTCCATATTCGTGAGGGAGTTCATGGGTTTGTTTTATTGACCAAAGCCATTAGTGTTTCACCAAGCTGATGGCAGGGACAAAAAATCTATAAAGGTCAGACTGTTAGTGCAAACTAAAAAGTTATATAAAATTCAACTTACTATTGTTCTTTTTTTTCTCTCCTGCTTGTTAACCAACATGGTACCTTAGATGCACCCTGCTTTGGTTTGATCTGTTTACATTTGGAAGGTTCTGGACCCCAGAGAGAGAATTGCGATCATGTTTAATGTTAACAAGCAGTTCAAATAGAGAGATCAAGTCTTAAACAGACATTTCATCATTATCTACAGTAAATACTGTTTAACCCTTGGTAGAATTAGCAAGTGGAAGTAAAATATATTGAAGATGGCACTTTGGTAAAAGTATTCATACCCCATAAACTAATTTGTAGTATTTTATATCAAAACCTGGAAACATCTATTTAGTGTTTTTGAATTTTATGTAACAAACGAACACAAAGAAGACCAGACATAGACTAAAAGTCAACGTGTTGGTAGTGGAGGTTGGTTGAGGACCCAAATGCAGATATGAGGAAGGCAGAGATGGGTTCTTGCAGGTTTAATGGAATCAAAAAAGGCAACAGAAACAAAGTCTAAGAACAAAAATACAGGAAACCAAAAAACAAGAGACATCAACGGAAAACAAATATGAGGAGCCAAGTAAGAACAAGAAAACATCAAAGATTAACTGCAGAGGAGGTGTATATATGGGAGACAAAACAAAGAATGGACTAATAAGCTGATATGGAGCAGGTGTGGATAAAAGTAACTAGAAGGGAGCTTAGGGGAAAGGAGACTGGCACAAGGGGGCAACAGAAAGTAACTCAAGAAATGCAACCCAGCAGCTTTAAAATAACACAAAATGGAAAAGAAACCCAAGCCCAACAAAACAGAATGACAGAAATAACTGAAAACTCAAAAAGAAAGTCCATAACACTCACAATTACATGGGATGGTTATAGTCAAACACTCTGGTGTTAGAATGGCCCAGTCAAACTCCAGCTCATAAAAGAAATCAGTAAAGAATCTATGTCAAGATCAAATTTAATGATAAGATGTTTTTCATAGAGTCTGATTGAACTTAAATTATTTTGTGAGGGAAAAGCAGTAAAAAACATTCTAGTTGTACCAAGTTGGTAGTTTTACCCCAGAAGAAACTAGCAGCTATAACTGCAGAAAAAGATGGTTTTCAGACGAGCTGAATACAAATGCAACCCACATTTTTCTTTAACAGAGTTTTATTTGTAAAAATGTTGAACCAATTTTCCTTCCACTTGGGGAATATATGTTACTTTGAGTTGGCCCTGTTACATAAAATTCACAGGCATCATAATTCCAAGATGCATTTTGGTGCCTGACACATCGTTGCACTCTGGTTGGGCATTGAAATACATGCTTGTTCAGCTGTAAGCTATTGTTCCAGGAAAATGAGGATGTGATGTGATGCTGGCATCTCACATCACTGGAGACAGTTTTATGGAAGAGTGACTTAGCAGACTGATGTGATGAGATAAGACCAGGCTGCGCCACACCTTTTTCTTTCAGCCTTTGGTCTCTGCACTAAAAGAGGCATGAAAGTCTTCAATATTGATTTGTTAGAAAAGAGAAAAAAACAAGTCAGCACACCTTTTCAGGTGTTTAACCACTTACAGTAACTTAACTGTGGCTATTTTTTTTTAGCTTCTATGGTTGCTCTCAAGTGACCTTTTGCTGTCTTGTTTAAATAAACAAAAAGCTCAACTCAGGAAGTGAGCTAAGCTACTAGTCAATTCAATTCAATGACACATGTAATTTCAAGCCACTTTACAATTTGAATTGAATTGAAAAACAAACAAACAATAAAAAAATGTTTAAAAACATTGGAGAGAGAAACAACAAACAAGGTACCTTTCTTTCCTGACTTAATATACCTCTATTACATGTGCAAAAAGGAGTAGGAAGAAGTAAAACTTACCAGTATGTACTCCCACCCCTTTAATTCTTGTATTTTTTACAGTATTTATAATTATGTTGCTATATATATCCATATATATATACACACCTACCTACACATATACATACATAAATATTTATACACATATACTCTCATACATATATACAAATAAACAAAACAAAAAACACAAACAAAACTTTCTACAATGCTTCTCTATACCTTTTGAAAATCATTTCTTTGTACATTTTTTTGAAGAGGAGTATGTTTGGGCATTGCTTTAGGTTTTCATTTAGTTTGTTCCACAATTTAACTCCACGAATTGATAAAAAATAATCTTTTCCTTGTTGTTCTACATCTATTAGTCTTAAAATTTCCCATTGCCCTTAAATCGTACCCTCCCTCCCTTTCAGAGAACATCTTTTGTATATTCCCAGGCAATAGGTTATGTCTTACTTTGAACATGAAAACTGCAATTTGGTATTCAATTAAATCATGGTATTTTAGCAATTCAGATTTTAGAAATAATGAGTTTGTATGATACCGATGTCCGGCGTTGTGAATGTTTCTTATTGCTCTTTTTTGCATTATGACTACTGTGGTGGCTGTAGTGAGTGTTGATAAGTGTTCCCCCAAACCTCTACACAGTAATTCAAAATTACTATTACTAGTAATTTACTAATAATAGTAATTGTTACAAAATTGCAATTACTAGTAAATCGACTAGTCTATGAAGGCTTCATCAAAAAACTTATAAAGGATAATTTCCAAAAGAATGAATAAAAATGCATAAAGCGGAACAATAGAACCATTATATGTATACCATATAATGTATTAAAGATATGTATAAAGGATTGCTGCGACTACTGTTATACATATAATGGACTGTTATATGTATAACAGTAGTCACAGCAATCCTTTTAAGAATGTGGAACACATTTTGTTTTTGAGTGAAGAACCGTACATTTGGCATTTAGTAACTATGGTAGAACCCAAGATTTTGTTAAAAGGACTAAAAAGATGAACAAAATAGTTTTTTATCTGTTTCCTCAGCAGAATGTTAGTCTTCTGCTACACTTAAAATATGACAAATGTAGCTAGAACATCTACTAATATGAAAAAAACAAACAAACAAGTAAAATTCTGTGAGCATGTTAACAAGACAGAGATAGACAGCTTTTCCTGTTGCTCAAGAGTCTTATAAAAAGGTTCTGAGGTCACTTTTATTAAGTAAACTACAATATTTCAAATAATTAAAGAAACACAAAAACATTAGAATGTAACTGAGTAATTTGTTCCTTCCTTAATTTATCTTATTTACCTCATAATTAGATTTTGCTTGGTTAAAATCAATCAGTTTCAAGCTGAAAATGACATGTTTAGAGGAGGAATCCTTTATGACGCGATTAGGTAATATAGGGGGGACAGGGGCAAGTTGTTCTTCAATAGAAAAGGCATCTAAAAAGTGGAATACTAATGGAATAGAGAGCTGGCATTTGCAAATCATGATCCTTTGGCATAAGTTGTCACATATGACAAATAATTTCAACACATCATAATGAACTTATTTCCTTTACGTTTACAGAAAAAGATGCTGAGGAGTTATAAAAGACCAACAGAACATGGCAGTGCAGCGCCTGTCGGGATGCTGAGGGCAGTCAGACAGGTGACCCTAGGTCTATCAGGAGCAAAATATTATTTTAATGTCTAATTCCATACTTTGGCATGGTACTGTAAAATATCCACACAAGCTAAAATTCAGGTTATTTCAGCTTTTCCAACTGCAGTGGTTGGGTACAAATCACCACAGCAGGTTTTCAGCACAGAGATGGAAGGGCAACCTGAGAACTATATCAAGAGACATATATTTTGGTTTGTCTCCATCAGATATGCGAAAGCTGGCATATGTATTTGTAGTGGTAAAGGGCAGTAATTGGTTTGGTCTGAATAGAGCCATTTTTGTTGCAGTTCATGATCTGTAAAGGATGGACACATGAAGAAAGCACCCCTGGCAATTGAATCTACATAAGCTATGCCAAAATTGGCATGAGGAGTCTGACTAATGAGATGTTCGTTTGTTACAGGACCAGTTTAAATGTCAGCTTTGTAATGCATGTTGGATAATATGTCATGCTTCTTGTTATCACATGGGTAATAAAAGTGAATTATTGTCATTCATTTATTTTCCATTTTAAAAAAATAACAACAATTATTTTGTCCTTATTTTATTGGTGACATCTTACTCTACATAGTGTAACAACAGGCTTCGGTGGGGCAAGTTGTCACAAGTTGTAAGATTGCTTATAACTTACACAAGTTATGGAAACAAAATGGCGTTCCTACTTTTATGTATATGGGATGTTTGGTTTCAAAGCTATATAGTGTAAAAGAGCAACAATATGCCCTGGTCTCCCCTACAGACCACATTAATAAAGAATGAATATTATCGCAAAGTTCATTTATTTTAGTAACTCTGTTTAAGTGACACAAATATGGTTAATCAACCCTTAATTTGAGGTAATTGTTGAAGTTTTCCAATTACAGCTAATTAAAACACAACATCTAATATTAGAATATTACATCAGACCACTGTAATGGGACACTAATGATAATTGTGTTTAATGTCTAGTAAACGATTGTTAGTTTCTAAAGGTACTATTAATCTGACAAATGAGCCTAATCAGAATACATGTTCGCATCTATTGAATATGAAGGTGAGAGTTTATCAAGTATTTATGAGAATATAGTTAAAATGTGCTCACAATTTTGAGGGGTGTCTATAACACAGATTTTTTTTTACTCTGCAAAACCTGGTCTCATCCAAAAAAATGTGAAATAAAAAACACATTTTGTTTTTGAAGAACTCAAGACAGATGTCATAGGTGCAGGATCAATGTCAAGATTGACTTTGAACCATAGAGCATTTTATTTAATTGCTGATATGGCAAGGCAAAATATGTTGCATGACTGGAGAACCAAAAGGAAACAATATTATAAATTAAGAGTCACTAAGTAGCAGAACAGACCAAAGGTTAAATTAGTGTGATGTGTAAAAAAACAACAACAGAAGGTGCAAGAAAATTTTTTTGCAAATTATATAATTATCAATAAAAAGTATAATTCTTTAAAATAATAAAAGTTGTTCTGGACCTCAAACTTGACAAAAATAAAAAAGTGAGTTTAGTATGAAAATAAATATGTGAGTTCAAATTGCGTTTGAACTCACATACTGTAAAACTCAATGATACCATATGGCTCACTTGTAAAGTCACAATTACATGTTAAAATATACATTTTGTATAAAAAGGCTCAAGTATGGAAGATCCGGTTCTATGTCACTTTTATCAGAGATCATGAGTTAGAGCTGACACCTTCTAATGTGGAATAAAAAAAAGATGCATTAGGAGATTATTCCCTTTCTGGCCACCAGACGGCACCCTTACTCTATTGCAATGTCTATGAGCTCCATTTTGTTAGGATTCAGGTATTAAAATGATAAAGAAAAAAAAAAAAGACGGATATTGCTGTAAAGTATAAAAAATGTAACGACTGGACTAGGTTTCATTTTCTTTTCTAAGATGTGTCTATTTTCTCTATCACTCTCTCCTTAGCTGCACAGTCTTTCTAACTGTTTTTCATTTTGTTCTTTTTCATGGATTTTAGTCTTGTACAGAATGTACCTGGATGGTATTGTGGTCAATATGCTTCACCACTAACACACCCTGATTCCCCACCTGCAAGATGATGTAGTGTTTTTTTTTGGTTTTTTTTGCATTCTATTCTATTTCTTAAGTTGCTAAAATATCATATTATGCTACAATGACTTCAGATTGAGTGAGCAGATCATTACAGTGTACACACAGTGATGATCACATGTCAGAAGGCTGTGGCACCTGAATAATGGTGATTTAATATAGACTCCTGGTTGTGTGTTCTAAAGCACCAAATCAGCTCTGAGCCTTTAAAAGTGCCTGTGAAAATGTTGCAGAATCATACTTGAATGGAAATTAAGTTTGAGCTGATCTCAAACATGTTTAACAGGTAGCCTATTAACAAATGTTCTCTCCCTGAAAAGACATTGCCTTGACAGATCATACCATGTCTCTGTCTCAGGACAGGTAACAAATGCTGATTTAGGATGCCACTAATGGAGAGTTCTACACGGTTCCCCTATTATGCGGCGCACATTACAATAACTAAGCTTCTTACAATCCATAGTGCAACCCAATTCAATGCTAAAGCTAGATTCTTCTTCTATAACACAAACACTCCCTAAACATTTTCATTCCATATGGAAGGGGGTTGATATGTGTTCTAGAAGGGCCAGCTCCTTATAAATTCAAAAGTTTATTTGTCCTTCAATGGGAAAATAAATAATTCCATTAATATCCTTTCAAAAGTTTAACACCTTTCCGTTGGCTTTGTATGGTGGGCTTTTGGGGAGTCCACTCATCTGTTTCCTGCAGTAGAGATAAAGTAGATGGATCCCAGAGAGCTGATTGCTCTTAGCCTTTGCCCTTTCCTTGGCCAATGCTGGGTCTTGTGTGAATGTGTCTTCTGATGGGGCAGCAGTATCTGATAACGACCATGTCCCTCAACTTGAGGGGCAAACTCCTGGCTTATTAGTGGTTGCAAACCCCACAAACCTCCACCCCTCTCAACCCCACCTCCCACAGCTAATGCAACATAGATCATTGATAGACATAGCCTGTTTCTGATCATTGATAGACATAGCCCGTTTCTCTGAAAACATTTAGATACAAACACATAAAAAAAAAATGAATACTGGAAAATGCAACTATGGCATAATGCACATGAGCCCCTTTACCAATTTGAGAAGTCTGGTTAGTATTTCTATATGCATTTACCCAGCTAAATTCACTCTCCCTGGGCTTTTTTACCTTCATGGGGCTTTGGACCCTCTAGAAACCCAGTACTTTCTGGCCTTTTGAGGAGTGGCTTGTGTACAGCTGTAGCATTCCACCAGAGGCAGCGGTAACTGATAAAAGTGATTGTATAATTGTTGATTTTCATAGCTTATGCTTGTCACAATATACATTTTAAGATTTTTCTTAAGCTGAAAAAGACTCCTCAAAACTAAATCTGTATAATCAGTTGATCGAGATTCTGATTGTGCTTTTAAATGTGTTTTTATTCGTGGAGTCCCTCTGATAGACTATTCTGCCTGCTAAGCTAGGTTATCTAACCAGGTGGTAGTAGCAGTGGGAATCAAAGAGAGAGACAGGGGCTCTGCTATTTCCCGCTGCCCATTTTTGTCTGCAGTAATTAAAAGTGAATACAAACTGTTAATAAGGTATGTGGAAAGAACTGTGAGAATGTAAAATGTCATTTTTCACAAGAGATTTTTGACATTGTAGCTTACTATAGATCTTATCTTAAACAGTTTTACCAGAGTTTAAAGAAACATATTTGTAGAAATTATCTAACAAAGGTTTTGCCATATAAGTAGATCTTCCCAAATCATGAAAAAGGTCCCCTGGAGGTATACTTTAAAACCCACAGAAAGTCCGCCATTTTGGGTCAAAGCACAATTTTTGGCCATCTATTCATTTTCGCTCATGTTGAACTTCAATGAACTCCTCCTATGTTTTTTTTAGATATTGACTTCAAACTTGGTTTATATGCAGTTAAGGAATTGGAAATTAAAAGTTTACAAAAGCTTGAGTTTTGACCTTGTTGAAGGGGTCTTGGTTTTCAACTCTACAAAAAAGTCTCTTGAGGCCATGGTCCAAACCCCACAGGAAGTCGGACAGTTTGAATCAAAACCATTATTTAACTATTTTACCTTCATGTTGTGTCTGAGCGAACTCTTCCGGGAGTTTTTTAGCTATACAATTTCTAACTAACTGAGGCTAACTTCCTGAGCATACCAGGAAGTCGGCCATTTTGGATCAAAGTTGCCTTTTTGTGTTATTGACCCATTTTGTATCATGTGTCAGAAAAGTGCTCCTAGAGCTTTTGAGTTACATACTTCCAATTCCCTTTGCATGGACTTTAAGCATAGGGGATAAAGCTAACAAAATTATTTTTCTACAACAAATTATGTGGGGATGACCAAGCATCAAAATCTGTTCTCCATAAAACATCATGGTTTTAAGAAAGGTCAGAGGAGTACATTTTTCTTTGTGCCATATTGGAACAGCATTCACCACAAACAGATTTGAATATATCAGGTTTGCCCCTTCCCCTGAGATCAGGAAGTCCCATGTTTCACTGTCGGAACCCGTGCTTTTTTCTAGGAAATGGCTGGAACTACTGTCAGGAACGTCAGATTTAGACCACAGTGGCGGACGCATGGGAGCAGCGGTGCACAGGTTCCACGGTTGCTATAGGCTGAGCAGCACTGAGCTGCAAGGGCCGCCAAACACCGCCTGCGACTTTAATTATATTTCATAATTTATTTTTCCCATAAGCCCTACTCTTACACTTGATGAAAAAAATTTATCTTTTATTAAATTTTTATATAAAAATGACATGAAAATGCCTCCCTGTCACTTTGTTCCCATCACCTTTGCATCCCTGCACATTGTGGGAAGCGATAAATCGAACGTTTTAGCCAAGATGAAGTCACCTTTTGTCCAGATTTTGGCACAGTTGTTTGTCAATAAAAGTGATTGAAACTTAATATTCATACTTAAGCATACTTGTTCTAATACTAACTGTATTGTTTCTTCCTAATTTCCTGTTTGAGCAGAGATGGGCTGAATCTCACAGACCAGGAAAGAGAAAGGGAGAGGGCTCTGTGGAAGCTGTACTGGTTAATCTGCTGCTTTATTCACCCTCTTTATTACAAACTACTGTTATACATATAATGGATCTTTTGTTCCACTTTATGCCTTTTTATTCATTCTTTTGGAAGTTATCCTTTTTAAGTTTTCCTCTTTTTGTTTACTCTACTCTGCTTAGTCTGTTTACGCTGTTGAGCCAATTCAGTTTCCCCCATTGAGATTACTGAGGAATAACCTCAGTAATAATAGTATATACATTAAGTCAAACATGAGAGCATCTCTTTATTCAAACAAAGTGGAAGATCGGATATAAAGCTGATCATTTTCTTTTGGTAATGTCTGGAAGATTTTGCTAGTGATTGAAGTATTCAATATCCAATTGTATGGTGGCTGGTGTCTGCTATATTATAGTTTTCCACAGGTTGGTTTCAGTTTTATATCTCCATATTCCCTACAAACGACAAGCTGTTAAAAGTTTGAGATTCTAGTTGCTATTATGCCCTAGAATCGGATTATATATTATGTCTATATTTTCTTAGGACACCTGCCCATTTAGTTGTCTCTGAATGACCCTGAGCTCAGGGATTTTACCTACAGCTGATTGGTTCTGGAGGTAATAATAATTCAACTTTATTGATCTAACAATGAAGAAATGTATCTCTGCATTTAACCTATCCCCTTGGGGAGCAGTGGGTTGCCATCCTGGGGCACCAGGGGGAGCAGTGTGGGGTTAAGGGTCTTGCTCAGAGACCCAGAGTGGCAGTCTGTCGGAGTGGGGCTCAAACTCAGAACCTCAGGATTCCAATCTCTATGCCCTAACCACTAGGCCGCCACTAACCAAAGGGAGATTTATCATTATGTTATTATTACTGCCACACACTGAATTGAATGTGTTGTGCAGTTTCTCTCAGGATTATTGTTGCAGGGTGTCCAGAGTAATTGAAACAACACCAATGAATTAACCAGGATTCCCTTTACCTGTGTAATAAATACTGGGTAATAAAGGGGCTTTAGAAGGAGCATATTGGGTGTGACAAATCTCTACTTTGGACATTTTTGTTAGACATATACATGTTGATGATGCAGCCAAAATTGTTCACTTTTTTCCCTTATTATTATCTTTGTTAGATACAAATAGTGATATTTTGATAATTATTTTGATTGTATTCTAAGGTAACTGTTGTTAATCAGTTCCCCTTCTCCTTTTGTTCCTTTCCCCTGTCGCTCTACAGTTGACATTACTTGTCCAGTCTGCTGCTTGCACCAGATATGGCCTGTCGTGCCATTAATTTAACAAAGTCAACAGTGCAGCGGAGAGAATATCTCATTTCCCCCTCCTGTTGTGTAAATCTGCCTTGCATCAGAACTGACGATCCAAAGCAACCAGGCCCACCTTACTGTTTGCCCAAACTACCAGCGCAGGACACTTAAACCAACACCTTTGGTTTTGTTACTGATTTTGACTATCACTCTGGAAAAATCCATGAGCCTTATAAAAACATTTAAAAAAAAAGAAAAACAATTTGACCAGTCATGCTTGCTAGCATGATTTGAAATAGTACCTCAGAAACAGTTTTAGAATAACAGGGCCAACAGAGTGTACCATTTAGGTGACAATTCACACCAAGCTAATAACAATTAAAATTTGTGTTGCTGTGTAAAGATGAGCTAAACAAACCTGTATTCAAGCTGAAATACAACAAAATGGTATTTTTTTTTCTGACAAAGAATATTAAAAAAGAAGAGGACAAAAAAATCAAGTAGAATGCTTACTGATAAAAGTAAGAAAAGACTTGTAAAAGACTTACCCGGTAAGCTGGTAGCCCATTATGTAATGGAAACAGACTTGGATGATGCTGGTCAAATGGGACTACATTCTTCCAAAAAAGGCCTAAAAACATTCAAGTTACACAAATACAGCAAACGACTTAAGCTCCATTACTCAAACCAAATCTGCATGCGTCGGACATTGTATGTGTAGGAATTCATGCATCTGTTGGACCTACTTAAGCATCTTTAGTTACTTTAACTATAGTGTTTTGTGTATTTTTTCTGCAGACATGAAACAATAGTGTTTCAAAAACCAAAGTAAAATAAATCTGACAGGGTTACTTCCTTTTACAAAGCATAGAGGCCCCTTTCCCTACCTTCCTTACTGCCAGCACTATTCAGACAGCACTAATCATGGTAACTGCTGATGCACCGCTGCTTTGGCTTAAGAGTCCTTACCGATTTGCTGTATACAGATTAACGGTCAAAGGAGACATATGCAAAGCACAGAGTAAAGAACAAATATTAACCTAATGAAAATAATTTCAAATTAACATAGATTAAAGATATACAAAAAATATGCATTGGCTATATATAGAAAAACTCTACGTCAAATCTAAAACATATTTTAAGAGAAAAGCAGAAACTTGTGTTTTCTGAAACTAAACATACATCACTAACAATAGCTGCTTTCAGTTAGTACAAAAATCATTTGGTTGTAAAAACATTTGGTTAAAAAAAGGCACACACATTTTAACCCTTGAACCCATGATTTGGTTGGAATAGCTGTGGTCTCTAAGATCTAATGAGCTCCAGCATTGTAAAACACTCCTACTCTGCAATGATAGCACCTCATATGAAAGTCTTTTTCAGCATCAGCAAAGAGTGGCTGGCACCAAAAAGTAAATTTAACAAAAAATCATCAGTGAACCAAACAGTAGGATTAAATGAAGGGCAAGCCAAATTAAAACCCAGTCTCTGAGTCAGGCAAACAGTGAGCAGCTCTTCATGGTTTAGGAGCCTAAATTTAGACATTTAATCTAATGTTCAGCATGAATTATACTTGATTCAAATAGTTACTTTGGAGAAGAAAAGCATCATTAACAAAAAATGTTTGCAGGACACACATGAAATGTTATCATACAAGCCTGTAATTTGTATATTAAAATGCTTTTTGGGTTTTTATAAATTAATTTCAGTTTTATAGAAAAAGTTTGTATTAAATTGCTGCACAGCAAGAATGTAATATTTGATTATTTAAAAATAAACAAAAGTACTTGAATGAAATAATTAATTTGTTGAAAAGAAATAAAAATTATGGAAAAAAAAAAAAGAATCATGGTATATTTAAAAGCCATAATCCAAGGAGTTAGGTGTATCTGAAAATGCCAACTTTCTTTCGGCTGAATAGCATTTTTATTAAATCCACTACATATGATGGGCGATGCTTAAAATGTAGCAGCAAACTTTTAAGATAAATCCTGTAAATTATGTGAAGCCAAGACTCGAGTTATATGTTTCGTAGTTCCTCTTGGCAGCTGAGCAGCAGCATTAATTACAAATTACAGGCAGGGAATATGTGGCTGGTCTAAACTGACATAAATAGAATAACAATAGAGAATTAATATAGAACAGGGATTACTCTTTTGAAATACCCATTGAAGGAAATAGGCCTTTACTTTAACAGGGACTTATTGACAAAATGCCCTGACAAATGAAATTATTTCCTTTGGGAATTTGGACAAGAATATTGACAGAAGAGGGATTGTATAATAGATTTGGCTTGATCACCCAAATACCCACTGTTTCATCATTGTTTAGATCAAGGTGTTGCAAGTACACCAAGGCCTTTAATCACAAAGTATTGTATTAAGAAACTTTGTGAAAGCTCAAGATAGAATTGTACACAGTTGTGATTTGGCCTTGAAATAAGCTGATTGTTATTTTCATCTATTGAAATCTAAAGAATCTGTTTTTCCCAATTTTTTCCATGGGCAAAATGTGATAAAGTTTGATATGAATTTACAATTTTCAAAAGGCCATTATTTCAGATTGCATTATGATATGCAATACAACAAAACATCATTGTTATTTATTACTTTTAGGTTATTGTTAAAATGCATCCTTTTGCAAACAGCTTAGGCCTAAAAAACAGCTACATTACAAAGATCACCATGATGAATACCATTAAAGTATTAGCATTTTTTTTATTTTGTTTTTGGCTTACGGGGGGAATTGTCTCACACAGTGTTCATGTCATGCTTTAGCACACACAGGCTAAGAATTGTTTACAGATTTTGAACCACACAAAAGCAACTACAGAAAATTCACAGATATAGAGAAAAATAACACCCTTGTAACAAACATTTTCATACAGCAAAGAAGTGGGCTGAATACTCATTAACCTCCTCAATGAGCATGGGCTTCACTCTTTAAATAGTTTAAAATAAGTTGTGTGGAAAAAAAAAAAAAACATTAGCAATAAACAACAATTGCTGAACTGAGACTCTCCTTAGGCCCAAGTGAATATCCTGTTTTTAAATTCTAAATTCAAATTCCAAATGTGTGTTCAATTCATAAGAGACCAATATTAAAGTTGTGAAATTGAAAGCTATTCCTATCCAGTCCCTCTTTTGTTGTTCTTGAAATGTTAAGACCCACTAATAACAGAGCACTTTCAGGCATCACATACAGCTCAGATCAAAGTCATTCATGCTGCCTTTTCATTGACCTTGTATTCATTTCAAAGACTAAATGCAAATGTGACGTTTGTCTCCTTTCTGGTCTCATATGATAATAATTGAGTCAGACCTTGAGTTATAATTTTTATGCTCAAAAGATGCAGAAATGCTCATCTCACAGTTCTCAATTTAAACATTGCTGCCTTTGATGTGCTTCAAATACCACAAAAAATAAAACTAAATACTTAATGAACACTTGAGTACTGATGCAGGGCGAAGCAACCATCTCTGTTAAACAAACAGCAAGAACTCAGTCATTTAACACATGAATTTGTTTGCATGAGAACTTCCAACCAATTTGAACTCTGTCAGTCAAGGACATTGTTTCACATCCCTGGGTTATGTTTAATTATTGTTTTTGATAGTTTCATGTAAATTAAGCTTGTCAAATGGGAGGCACCATTTATTTATACTTTGTTAGACTGACATTTAGAGTAATGATGGACGTTTGGTCTTCTGCTTCAGTAAACTTCGGTGCGGTGTTGTATACAGTGGCTCATTATCATATTATGTCCTCCAATGAATTTCTTTTTGGAATACATTGTCATTTGACCCTTATTTTAGATTTACAGACACTTTATGAAACAGTTGGGTTGGGACAACCAAATGGGGAAATAATTAGGATGTAGCAAATGTCAGACCAACTTGTCAAAAATGAAGACACTGGAATTCATTTCACCTAAAGGCTTTATTTTTTAACAGGCATAGAGTGTATATCATCCCTAACTTTAAAAGAATGATGGCATGTGGAGACAGAAAGACATTATAGGTAATTTAAAGAAAAAGAAAGAAACAGTTGGTGTATTGGACTGTTGCCTGGGTGAATTTCTGTTGTCACAATCAAACTGGCATTTTCAGTTATAGTTTGAAGACCTTGCCCCTTGAGGCTTAGGTAGAAACAAGCATATGGAAGTACTTATGAGGTTCCACTTAAATTAGGTTCACACAGTAAAGTGCTTCAATTAGTATGTATTTGAAATAATTATTAACTTAATCTTTTAAAAAAGTTTCAGTATTTTTATTTTTTTGCTTTAAGGTTTTTCTTTCTGCTATCTTTTACTCTAAAACTCCTGAGTATAAGCGTAAGTAAATCAAGAAATATAAAGAAACTCAAATAAGTTTTTATCCAGTACACAAAACAGCAAAATAAACAACACAAAAATGAAAAATTGAAAGAAGAATAAGGTCAGGGGCAGTTACTCTCACCAACAGCTCAAATAATCTGGTGCAGATGGCAGGCAAACAGGCAGCATAGATAGCAGCAGGACCCAGGTGGACAAGATGAATGGTAATGAACAACCCGGCTAATTAGACAGGTGAATGGAGTAAACGATTAAGCCAAGATTATGACATCTTTACTTGTAATCTTTGCTTCCCATCATCATTTCCATTGCTTTTTAAATAAATCAAAAGCGAGATCTGATCAAATTTATTTCCTTTTCCAATCCCATATATGTATTTTATGTAGTCTTTTTCTTATGGTTGAATCTTAACCACTGAACACAACTGGAGCAGATGAGTTCTGAATGGTTTAAGATTTTGTTCATAGTTGTTTTTTAGACTCCTTGTCAAACTCTGAATATCCTCTCTGAGATTTTTTTGGTTGAATTTCTTCTCCAGGAGAACATTCACCACTGCCACTTGTTTTCACTAGTTAAGAAATTTAACTCTCACCTTGATTTGCTGACATCCTTTGAGTCTTGGGAATTGCACCTTGGAGATTCACAGACTGATTAATGTAAAATGTTTTTGTTTGTCTAATGATGTTTTTAGAATAATTTTGCACTGATTTCAGCCATTAGTGTGGCACAAAATCAATTGATTTTTTTCTTTATTTCAGGTAATAATGAGACCTGGGTATGGCTTGGAAAATTTAGGTCAGCCTTTTAGCTATTCTAACTTAGCTCCATGGTCAAACAATTGGGGAATTTCAAATAATTCATATACTTTTTCCCCCTCTACTAAATGGTATAATTTATAGAAACTGCCTGTACTAATTATTAAGACAACATTTCTCCAAAATAGAATGTATTTAATATTCTTAAACATTTAAGAGGAACAAAAACATAAAAAAGAGAAGCTTAGGGGTAAAGACTTTTCCAAAGTACAGGTACTGTTGTGACTTTACAAAATGTATGATGAATTTGTATACGTTACACGTATACCTCAGCAAAAAAAGAAAAATGATAACTAAGGTACCTTAGTTATGCATGTCATTTTAGAAATATGTTTACAATTTTAAAAAGTGATATGCTAAGTTCTTATTTTACCCAGTCATCAGCATAATTTTTTTTTAAAGAAATTATAAAATGTTCAATATTAACAGTTACTTTCATTCTGATTCACATAAACAGGCTCCCCTCAGGGCTGTGTCCTGAGACGGACCACGGTGGTGGGCCTTATCAGAGACGACAACGACCTTGACAGCAGAGAAGAGGTGGAGCAGCTGGTGGTCTGGTGTATGATAACAATCAATCCTGAATATAGAGAACATAAAGGAGATCATTGTTGACTTCAGGAAGAACCGGCCTAACCACGCTCTACTGCTCATCAACAGCTCAGCTGTAGAAGTGGTCAACAGCACCAAATCCACGGGGTTGCACATCACAGGATGAGGATGAGGAGAGCCCACCTGCCCCCACCCATCCTCATGAACTTCTACAGAAGCACCATAGAGAGCGTTCTGACCAGCTGTCTCACTCTGTGGTGTGGAGGCTGTAGTGCCGCACACTGGTGAGAAGAGTGGTGAGAACAGCAGAGAAGATCATCGGGGCTCCTCTTCCCTCCATAAAAGACATTTCATCCCAGCGCTGCGTGTCCTGCAGTGTTGTATAAAGAAATCTTGGAGTCAAGTAAAAGTATAAGTACTTCTCCAAAATATGACTTTGCTAAAAGTTTAAGTCACTGACTGAAATGTTACTTGAGCAAAAGTCTTAAAATATCAGAAATGGCGTGTACTTAAGTATAAGAATTACTTTAAAAATAGATGTACTCAAGTAATGTAGTGTAAAGTATAAGTAAATAGTAAGTGCAGTTTGAATGACATTTTTTTTTACATTTCGGTAAACTTTGAACGTTAAATTCACTTAAAATAATATACACAACCAAGTGTAGGATAAATTTAGACCAAGTTTTATTACTGCTACTGTTATCGACATCATTACAAAAAAAAAGAAAAAACTGAAGCTTATCTCGCATCTGAAGATGGAGTTCAGTTTGAAGCCCCTTTTGTAAACGCAGCCAACATGAAGAAAAAAAAAGCTGTAAATTACTGTATTTCACACAAAAAAAGGCGCACACATAACAGGTCATTTTACAAAAGAAAAATAATTGGGAGGGAACTGCAGCTTATTTGGCATGTGAAGAGGAAGACATTTTTTGTAAAACTACCTTAAAACGTAAAAAAGGCGGTGCTGAAATTAAGAAAAAAAGATGCACTTCAGGCCAATTAACTAAATCTTAAACACTTTGTAAACACAAGCCCCTCATCCCCTCCACACTTTTGCCCTTGACTTTTTCTTCCCCGTCCTAATCTTAACCACCCCTTGTCGTCATCCTCGCACATAACCCCATTATCACTTGAAACTGTAAAAACTTCTTTTCATCTTCAAAAGCCTGCTACAGTCAACATTTAGCTTAAGTTACATACACCACGTGTGGAACTGAAAACAATGCCAAACAAAGTTCATTTATATAGATAACATTATGAGATTCCACAATAGTGCCTAGTGACCAATCTATATCCTAAGGGTGTTGATGAACAAGCCCAGGCAAGACCCGACTTTTTTTTTACTTAGTAACTAAACCAAACATTGAAAATGTATCAGAGTAAAAGTATGCAATTAAGTTCGTCAATGTATTGAAGTAAAAGTGAAAGTTCTCAAAGAAATTTATACTCTTGGAAAGTATAAAGTACTCCAAAATATACTTAAGTACAGTAGTGAAGTATTTTTACTTTGTTACTATACAACACTGGTGTCCTGAGCCTGTAACATCACCAATGATCCCTCACACCCCCACCATGGGCTGTTCTCCCTGCTGCCCTCTGGGGTTCACAGGCTTCACAGCATTCAATGCAGGTCCAGCAGATTCTGAAACAGCTTTTCCCCACCACCATTAGACAGCTGAACGGTTGAGAAAACTCTAAATCATGTTACAGACTCTGCATCACACTGACAACACCAAACTAAAACACTTCAACCCCCACCCCCAACACTATTTACATTTGATCTCTGCTGCATTTTAAGAAATGGAAATGTCATGAAAGCTGTACAAAACGAAATCTCTTTTTTCATACACTCGCTGTATACAAAATAACAATAACATT
>NW_015151226.1:242194-245729 GCF_000732505.1 Cyprinodon variegatus | reverse complement strand
AAAAAATGGAAATAGAAAAATGAGAGAAAAGAAAAAGAAAAGAAAAAACAAAACAGCAAAACAGAGAACACAGACCACACAGAAGAAATGCAGTAACTCCTAGAAGTCTGTTACCATAACTGTGTGAGATGAGAGGTAAAGAAAAAACAGAGAACAAAACAACAGCCAAAAAAAAAAAACACAAGGCAACCAAAGTAAACATCAGACTAGCTTTAAGAGCAGCAGATATCACTTAGATACCCAGTCATTACATGTGTGGAAAGCAAAATCTTTGGTGATTACACTATATAATTCAGGTTGTATATATATCTGTTGCTAAAGCATTGTACTATTAATGTTACTGTATTATTAGTGTAGATCTGTGAAGACCTGGAACCATGGTATGTATGCATGAGCATGCTTGTGTATTAAGGAATTACAAAGTTTCTTCGGAATGGAAATATGCTCAATAGCAGGTGTGGGTATCCCCAGACTCGCCCTAAAGGACCCAGAACCAACAAAGAGGCAAACAGAGCCCGGTCTATCTTAAGACACCCCAGACCACAGAACACTGGGATGGCAGACATAGGGACGGCCGCATCCACCAGAGAAGGGTAGACAAGAGCACCTGGGGCCCTACTGCAAAGGAGCCCAGTCCCTGATGGGTCCCAGAGGTTAAATTTCTGAGGGCACACAGGCTCCGCTAGCATCCTAGGTAGACCCAGATGAGAGCCCAGGTATCCAAGGCCCTGGAGCGTACCACCCATTGTGGAAAGTACTTTGAGTAAGGTTTAAATCGATACTCTCCTCATAGTTGGACAGAGAATTTATTCATTATAGATCTTAACTATCAGATTTAGTCATATTATTTGATTTTATTTCCCACTTTATGAGACACTGTAGCAACTTGGCTTAGATAATGAGAGCTTAAATCCATTCTGCATTTTATCCATGACTCAGGTTGCTGGTGTGATGGAGTTCAGGATACATTCCGGGAACATTTGGGGCACCTTAGTACTAGCTGAGCATAGTTTAAACTCCACATTCCACTTCTGGCAAAGTATACACAGAAACTGTTTTGGAGTATTATAAACACATATTGCCTTGTTTCATGTAGTTATATTTAATTATAAAACGTCTAATCATCTTAAACCTTTTTTTCAGGGTAGCTCAAAATTATTTAGATTGACTACCAGGTTCAGTCTGGGATCTTATGAAAAGTTAATGCTTATTAAAGGGTGGAGACATTGTGCATGTTGTTTAAGAGTAATTTAGTTTTTACTCACCACCCTGCATGGCTATTAATTTCCATAGCAACTTGAGTATATAATGTCCTGATTATTTTATTTTATTACCTTCTGCTATCGTTATTTATAATGAAAAAAAAAACCCTGTTAGAATTAAGTTGGTGGGATAATATATTTATTTTCCTCGTAGTATACTGAATGTAAGAGGAATGGTATTTTTTTTTTGTCCCACAGAAACAAATAACCAGGTACTGAATGCATGACAAATAGTTTTTGCAGCCCTTGATAAATCAGCACAGTGGACAATTAATGTTTACCTGGAAGCTTTAATAAAAAGGCTTTTTTTGTATAGAAACATCAAATAAGTGTATTGACTCTATTTTTTCTTTCACTTTACCCTTGTTATTAAAGTACAAGTACATGCAACTAACCCTGATTTTTGCAGCTAAATATGTTGGGAAACAATTGCAGTTGTAAAAAATAAATAAATGTATATTTCATTCTGTTAAACAATTCTAACAACTTTTGAAAGTAATTTTGCTTAAAGGGGCCTTTTTTTGTTTGCTTATTGTGTTATGAATATAAACAAAAGGTCAGAGCCTTCCTTGTGTCAATACATTATCAAAGAAAATAAGAAAGCTCCAGACTTTGCTCTTTCTGATTTCGCTCCTCTTACTGGAGATTTCATGTCTTCAGGCTCCAGACAGACCAGCTTGTTAAGTTAATGAATTGTGTACTCTTCCCTGCAAATTAGATTGCTGATATCTCTTCATACAGCCAATGATGATAAAGCTGACCAGTCAGCTGGGTGTGTTGTGTTGGAGTTTGAACTCTGGACCTAAGCGGAGGAGCTGAGAAATACAGTGGAGAATCTTTAGACGGACAGGAAATCTGGATTTAAACTAAAGCAAGAAGGCTGGATATTTTAACCAAAACTTAGTTGGTTTGAGGTTTTCACTCACTTATGGAGAAAATGGAATACTACCCAGATCAGGTAAGTGATTAAGTATTTTGTTCTACTATATTTGGTAAGAAACGGCTATCAGCAAAGGGGAAACTAGAGTAAAGTTCAAGCATAAGTGAAGGAGTATCAACTAATTCTTAAATCTAAAATTGATTGAAAGACATTGAAAAAAGACATTGTACGGTTTACGTTATTTCTTTAAGGTCATGGACACAAGTACAATAATTATATGTTCATTATTTTTAAACGTAAGTTGTGGTGAAATGTCTTTAGCTGTGGACTCAATTGATTTAGTGTGAGTTTTGTTTCTATAGATAAAAGAAGACTGAGTCCTAAAATGTTTGATTTTTCAGGGTTCTGAGTGCTCTGAGCTGCTCGACTGGCTGTTTGATAAAAATGAAGGGATTCTGCGCCATGAGGAAATAGGACAGCCTGGCATCCTTCCCAATCTGCCATTTCAGGAGCCAAATGTTTGTGAGGCTGTTTCATGTCTGATCAACTCTCTCTATAGAAAAAAAGCATTATTCCGTCTTTACATACTCCCTAGATTTTATGTTGAACACATTGTCTCATCTCTCCCCCTGTTGTGTCCCCAGAAGAACTAATGTTAGCACTTGTGTTTTTATTGTTTTTATTAACCAAACAGATGCCCCAGCCAGCTGAGCAGTCGGAAGATGACTTTCTCAATGCCCTTCTGAGTGGGAGTGATTCTGTGTCAGCCTCACCTCTGTGGTCCCCATCTCCTAGTGATAGTGGGATCAGTGAGGACCCTCCATCGGACCAGATGGATAGCCCTCAGCGCCCCGAAAGCCCCCCAGATGCACACTTTTTTGCTACAGGACCACTGGCCAAAGCAGCCCTGGAAGCAAACAAATCCCCTGGTTCAAGTAGGACATAAATCTTTATATTTTATATATATATTTATTTACCTCCCATTAAAAAAAAAAAGATAAATTCAAATCCGTAATTCAAATATCACAAAGCTGACAGAAATTATAATTGACAAAAGTTTACTCAATGATAATTTTGTTGTCCTAATTTTGTTGTCCAAAGTGTTTGGTTTTTGTGAATTTATTTCCTTGCACTGGCTGTTTAAATAAACATTTGCACTACTCTTACATTTGATAGGAACCCATGTTGAAGATGTTTAAAAAGTAAGATAAACTAAAAATTTCTAGCAGTTTTATCATCTCTACACTTCAGAACAATGTATAATGTTTTATTAAGGGAGAGGCATAGAAATTTTCCATGTTCCTTATTATCCTTTTTACTGTTTAGTAGGAAGATAAATATAAAATTTCAGTGCAATCCTGTATATTTATATAGTGCCAATTCACAACACATG